>NC_056729.1:112045236-112265236 GCF_019279795.1 Protopterus annectens | reverse complement strand
ATATATATATATATATATATATATAAATATATATATATATATATATATATATATATATATATATATATATATATATATACACACATATTTATTCTTCAAACTGTATCAACTACTTGCTACAAATGTATCATACAGTTGCTACAGTTTACATCCTGCCTGCATGGAGTGCTACACCACTTATGTTTTGGTTAAACAAAACAAAACAAAAATTGTATACCCTGCCTGCATAGAGCATTACAGCACTCAGGTTTTAGTTAAAAATAAAAAAAAAAAAAAAAAAAAAGAGTACACTGTAACACGGACCACACATGGAGTGCTACAGTGTTTAGATTTGGCAGAAAATGCAGTAGGTGGTATTGCACTAGAGATCAAGAATGGCTGCTCATGCCCCCCCAGCACTTTGCACTCGGGGCAGGTGCCCCTCTCACCCTTCCCTAACTACACCACTGCATTGATATTTCTAAGATGAGTAATGGTCAAAATAACATTTATGGAATTTTTTGCAAATATGTATCAGAAAATGAAAAGTATCTACCAAACAAATGAGGTTGCTTTTCATACAGTGACTCACATTATGTTGTGTGACATAGGACTTGCACTGCAGAATTCTTTGGTCCTGCCTCCTGCTAGTTTTGTGTTGGTTTGTGTGCATGTACAAGTGAAGCATGCTGTTTCACTTGGAAACTTGTCTGACAGTCAGTATTTAAATGAATAACATTGTAATCATCTGACATTGATAAACACAACTGAAAATAACTGATTGTACTATGTAAAGCAGGTTATCATAATACAATTTTAGTGCATTTATTTTTAGTAATAATAAAAAACTGCTATATAGAATTATTTAAAACATGCTACAATATATAGAATTATTTTAAAATATATAGATTATTTTAAAATACTCAACATTTAATGCTGTTTTCTTTGGGCAGAAAGAATCAGTCTGGTTTGATCTAGCCAGAAGTATTCCTGCAACACTGTTATTTTGATTGGATAATCGGGCTTTCTGTTTCTTAGCCTTTAGTAGCCAGTGTTTTAAACCAGTTCTACTTGTTTGCTCAAGCTGTTCAAAGCTGCAGTGAGATAGGCCTTATGCCATTTGCTCTACTGTGATATTAAAAAAAGATAAGTGTTTATTTTAAACTGTTTTCTGCATTTCTGTTCTACTGTATATCTGTGTAATGTGTGCAACTGTCTTTTGTAATCTGGGCAACTATTTTTAGTCTCCTTTTTGTTGCCTGTTAGAGCCGAATATCGGTTACTGTTTTTGACCTTTGGAGCTTCTATTAAAATCTTTTGTCTAGAGAGGTCTAGTTGTTTTCTTTGTGGCAGAATGAGTCCCACTGGTTTGATCTAGCTAGAAGTATTCCTGCAACACTATTATTTTGATTGGATAATTGGGCTGGTTTCTGTTTACTTGCCTTTAATAGCCAGTGTTTTAAATCAATTCTACTTGTTTGCTCAAGCTGTTCAAGGCTGCAGTGAGATAGGCCTTCTGCAGTTTGCTCTGCTGTGATACTGGAAAAAGATAAGTGCTTATATTCAACTGTTTTTTGCACTTCTGTTTTACTTTATATCTATGTAATCTATGCAACTTTTTGGCCCACCCACCTGTCCAGGTGCTGTGCTGGTCTTAAATCTTGGTGGCTTTGAGTTGCCTACCTCTAGTATAAAGTTGATACTGGACACTCCCCCCAGTCACATTACATCAGCTCATTCTGCAGTTTACAGTAAGAACTTAGTAAAGGGCCATCCCTTTAGCTTCTCAACCTTGAATTATCTTATTATTTTCCATCTCTTCACTTTCTACTAAAAAAAAACTGTACCTCTTTTTACTTCATTTATGTTTGCCATATTTATTACTGCTTATTGGTAGCCTCATTAAATTGATGACAGTATTCTACTGAATCACTACTTTATGTGTGCTGTCTGTTACTGTTATGATTGTGAGCTACTGTTTCAAAGTAATCTACTGATCAACTATATTTCATTGCTATCTACTGCAATTCATTACTGTTAAACTGCATTTTACTGCATTTCATTGCTATTTAACTGTATTTTTTCATACTGCAAGTTATATTCTTTTGATTATAAGTGATTAATTTGTGCTTCATTGTGAGTTTTTTCTTACTGAGTTCTTAACCTTAAAATTGAGTAACATAGTCTAGATACAGGTCTGATGCATCCAGAGCTTCAGCTGCACAGTTTTTAACCCTTTTTGAGGTATTCCAGCTACACGTTTTCCCTTAGTAGCACTTGCGTTATCATCAAGTAGCACTACACTTAGACTTTCCTCCATTTACCCTCTTAGCTCTTTTCAGTTTCTGAAAAATATGGATGGACAATTTCCTACATTTTCTCCTGCCAGTCTGGTCAATATGGGCATCCTGAGATAGGGCAGCAACTGCCTCATGTACATGGACAAACCTCTACTACTGCTACCTAGGAACACAATTTGTGAGAGATGCAATTACATAAAGCACCTAGTGTCATTGCTCTCTCCCCCATAAACCAGTTTATCTGGCACTGAGAAGGTTGGCAACACAAAAAGTACACCTAAAGCACCACCCACACCTAGACAACATACCCTCACATATGCAGAGGTCCTCAACAAAAGTATGCTCAAAAAAAAGAGACCAAACACAAGCAAACTCCACTACCCACCACACCACACATAGTCCACACACCTGTGTCTCACAGCCACTAAGGCCTAAACATAACCCAACATGTTATTCATAGGAGGCTCCATTGCGAGACACACAGATGTGTCACTCACCAGGCTGGATAAGGAGAAAGTCACAGTTAGTTGTTTATCAGATGCCAGAATCCACCATATCACCACTGCACTCAAGCCTCTCAGCAACAGGTACAGTTATGACTGTGTCATAATCCATGTTGGAGTGAATCACTTGAGGCATACCTCCCTGCGCTATATGAAGAGAGACATGATCGAGCTCGCTGAGTATGTGTCCCAGGCAGGTATGTTCCTAGCCTTAAGCAGCATTCTACTGTTACCTAGAATGATGCCACAATACAAACAGAAAATGATTGACTTTAACAATTCGCTTGGTTTCTGGTGTCATTCCAAGGAAATCCAGCACTTGACAGCCTGCATCTGTCTTGCTTGGGATTCAGGCTCCTGGCAAAAGCTGTTGCCTCCCCCATAGTGCCTTTTGTAGGTAATGCCATGAGGTCAAAACTACCAACATAAAAATGTCATCAAAATGTAAATTAAAGGTCATGCTACTAAACACTAGGAGTCTAAACATGAAACTGCACTCATTGCAAGCATTCTGAACCCTGAAAGAAGCTAACATTTGTGCAGTCACAGAAACTTGGTTCAAAGATGCGGAGAGCACCCAAGCCATACCAGGTTACTCATCCTGTCATTCACTCGTACCCCAAATCATGGACAGCAAAACAAAAAGATGTGGAGTTCCAATATATGTAAAATACATACACACCTCTAGGCTGGTCAAACTGTATGATGCACAGGAAATACTCCAGGTGCAGTTAACAATTGACAAGTCCCCTATTCAAATCATAGCTAGCTACATGCCTCCAACTCTGAATCGAGATGCCCACTCTACCTATCTGGACCTCTTACAATATATCAAGATTCAACCCTTTACCCTGATCCTGGATGACTTTCACTATCCAACCATAGACTGGAAGAAATACTCATGCCAAAACACAAATGCCCAGAGATTCCTTGATTTCGTCAAATGCCTTGGACCAGTTGGCTGACACCCCCAGAAGAGGTGAAAATATCTTGGACTTGGTATTAACCAACATGAGTAATCACTGCAGCATCTCTACAGTGTCATCATCCCTGGTAAGATCTGACCACAAAGCAGTCACTTTAAAATTCACCATCTCTCCCGACCCCCCCCCCCCCAATTAGGGTTAAACAAAATAATTTCTCCAAAGCTGATTATAACCTCCTGAGGGAAGGTATAAACAGCTTCACAGCCCCTTCCCCCTCCAAAGGAACTGGCATATATGTCCAAATCTACACCAAAGTACTATATGAACATTTTTATAGCTGCATGGAATCAGGAATACCAGGCAGGATGAAATCATCCTCCTCGAGGAAGAGTAAACCTGTCTGGTGGACATTTAAAATAAATAAACTCTATAATAAAAGGAAAAATTGCTGTCCAGGACCAAGAAGGAGCAGGTGTCTAACTGGAAGCAATTTTGACTTAGCCTGAGCAAGCAAATAAGAGCAGTAATGAAATCCTCCATAGCAAACTTCAAGTCCAAACTGGCCACATCTACTAAAGACAATCATAAGGCTTTCTTCACATATGTCCACAACCTCAAGGGAAGCACCAAGGTCTGCTCAGAACTGGTGATCAAGGACACCACATACACAAACCCTGTAGATATAGCCATCCTGCTGGCAGACAGGTTCAGTGAAAACTTCACTCCTCTGTCCCCCCATCAGTAAAATAGGACATCCCCAGTACCTGTCCCCCTTCCCTTATCTATAGAGAGCAAGTCATAGCTGCCCTCTCAAAGGCAAAAAATACAGCCTCCATGGGATCCAATAACATCCCAGGCTGCATCCTACATGAACTCAGGCAGGAACTTGCAGAACCATTAGGCACCATATTCAACCAAAGCCTGAGTACCAGCTTCATGCCAGCTGAGTGGAGGACAGCTACTGTCATCCCTTTGCACAAAGGTGGAGTGTCCACCGATCCAGTAAATTATAGATGCATCGGCCTAACTAGACTGATCTGCAAGGCCATGGAGCAGATTATCATGGACCTCATTAACAAGAACATTGGCAACCTCCAGGCACTTGATCTGACACAGTTTGGTTTTGTCAAGGGGAGGTCATGCCTGTTAAATTTGGTCGATTTCTCTGAGACAGTCAGCAAGGCCATAGACGAGGGGAAGATGATGCATACCTCCTACCTTGACCTGGCCAAAGCCTTTGATACTATTCCCCACTCAGGTATAATAGTTAAACTCTCTCAACTAGGCATCACTCCATATGTTACCAGATGGGTAGCAAACTGGCTCACTGGTAGAATACATCAAGTCAAAATAGGGGAAGCCACCTCAAGTAGTAGACCCATAACAAACAGTGTATCCAATGGATCGGTCTTGAAGCCTCTGCTGTTTGGAATATACTTCTCAGAGGTGCAGGCCAAATCTAGTGGGCTATGGTTGCCCAAGTTTGCAGATGACTGCAAGCTGGATGCTGTCATCAATTCCCCTAGTGATGTAGACATCTTCCAAGAGAGTCTCACCCAAACAAATGACTGGTGCCAGAAACATGGCCTCAAACTGAATACAAAAAATGCATCATCATCCCTTTCGGGGAGAATGACATCCCCACATATGATCTCATTGATAATAAGGTACAAAGCACGCAATAATTAGTGAGGGACTTGGGCATCCAGGTTGATAAGCAAGCTGACTTTTGACCACCATACTGCCTTCATTGTACGAAAAGATTTCTACATGGCCCACCTGATTAGTAAGGGTATCTCATCCAGGGACAAGGTGGTCATAACATCCCTGATCCATTATTGAGTACAATGCCCCTTTCAGCAATGAATCCCACAAAGCACATGCAGCAGCTGGAGAGACCACAGAGGTTTCTCACCCGGAGAATCCAGGGCCTCAAACATCTACCCTACACAGATAGGCTAAAAGCCCTGTCCCTCTACTTAGTCTCCTACAGACTCCTCAGAGGTGACCTCTGTCTGGCATACAAAGCAATCTCAGACTCGCCCTGATGGGACTGCTGCATATCCGCAAGTCAAGCCCCACTCAAGTAACCCACACGTGCAACCTCAACCTGGTCTGTTACATCAATAGGACTTATTGCTGGGACAGATTTGTATCCCAGAGATGTCCCCTCTTGTGGAATAGACTCCTTCTCCACATAATGCAGAGTACCTCATTTAACCTTTTTAAGCGCAACCTGGATAACTGGATGGGGAACAGAAAAAACACTCCTGGGATTCCACCTGTGTCTCTGCTTGACAGTGGCATAGGGTGCTGACTTATTGGAACATGGGCTAAATTATTGGATAGGCTTGTAATTGCCTCAGGGCCAATAGCCTAGTAACTTCCTATGATCCTATTATCCTATGAACATGTCTCTGTGATGTGTGAGATGGAGCACTGATTGTGACCCAGATCACTTGGATTCAGGTAATGGTCTGGCACTGGAAGGGATTGGCAGAAAGAGGGAAAGTGAAGGATCATAGCCCACTCATCTCTCCCAGGAGATAGGAGTGGTTCATGTGCATTCAGTGGCAAACCTGGCAGCAAGATCTCACTGCTACACACCAGAATGACCACCACTGGTGCTGGGAGGGGAGGGCAGGGCCACTTGCAGAGAATTGTCTTAGCAAAATTGAGGAACATCATCAGTGGATGGCGAAGTGAATGCCTCTCTATAGCATTTAGCTAGGTGTTTGAAAAGTATGACCAGGAAAAAACTAAGGAAAATGTGAGCTACTGTTGATAGCTGTCTAGAAGACAGCCCCCTCCTTGTTGACCCTCATCCAAAGTTGTAGAATGAAGGGACCAGTTGGCCAGGAAGAAGCTGATGACTGGCCTGGCAGAGAATGAAAGTAAAGTGTTGCAAAAATGCTCTATTTAGTTTCTCTGCCACCATAAACTGAAAGCAAATTGCCATAGCCATACTTTGAAAAATATGTCCCCTGTCCCTTGTGAATTAATGTGTTACATAAAGTAATGCTGTCTTCATTATCTGTTATATAAACACAAAAAAAGAATATTAATGTTATCAGAAAGATATTAATTTAGTTCATTTAATAAAGCCGACACACATTGTATGCACTCTACCATTGGGTATCACAGAAGAATGCCTGTTATCAAAGAATGACAATTGCTAGCTGCAAACATTTTGGAATTCTATGTCTTGAATGTTCTCATCATACAATACATAGCAAATTGTCACAGTACCACTTGGCAAAATGTATTTCCACATCCTGTGTGCATTTTAAATATATATATATTCACTTTATAGCCTCAAAATACTGAAATATCAAAATTCAGTATTTCAAAACCATAAAATCGAATTTTT
Organism: Protopterus annectens; assembly: GCF_019279795.1. Taxonomy (NCBI): domain Eukaryota; kingdom Metazoa; phylum Chordata; order Ceratodontiformes; family Protopteridae; genus Protopterus; species Protopterus annectens. The sequence continues at coordinate 112,258,158 of NC_056729.1, read as the reverse complement.
GAAATCATGAAAACGCAGAACCGCGAAATTCAAATTCTTGCACACCAGAGATTTTGAATTTCACTCTTCTACTGCACACACACACACACACACACACACACACACACACACACACACACACACACACACAGACACGCACCATCCTCCCCACACACAAACACAAGCTCTCCAGTACATAAAAACAGGGGGGGCAAGACCCCCTGCACCCGCATGTGGAGGGCTGTGCCCCTCACAACACCCACTTAAATATTCTCACTCCGAGGTCTCACTAAACACAAACACACACAAAACACTACCACACAAGCTACATTCTCCTCGCACACATACATCACAGCAACAAAACACACTGAAACACATCACAGCCCCTACCCAAAACCCTTAACACACACACATTTACCTGAATCCATAACCACAGTGAAACCTCAGAAGTGCAAAATTCAAAACCACCGGTATTCGAGGTTTTGAATTTCACGCTTCTGAGCTTTCGCTCTTTTCAGGATTCCACTATATGGGCTCGAAATACTGAATTTTGATATTTCAGTATTTCAAGCTTCTAAAGTGAATATATATATATATATATATATATATATATATATATATATATATATATATATATATATATTGCTACTTAAATTGTTCATTGTGGAAATACAGGAAAGGAAATAAACAGTACTGCACAGCTTTTCTTAAATATAGTACATTTCCTGTAGTATCTACATACTGTTTTGCAACTGTCATTGGTATCACAGTATCTTTCACAGTGTGCTAACAATATCCGTCTTCTCATTTTTTTTATTCAGCACTGAAATATCAAATTTTTCATTCTATAGGCATCATACAAATCTGCCATGTTTTCTCATAATTATGAAGTGCAAATCAAAAATCTACGTCTTTTCTCAGCAAAGTAATTTATCACCCCCAAGTTAATCAATGTGTATTGAAGAAAGCAGTGTTGTTTTCACTACCTGTTTTACAAATAGAAGAAAAACTAAACATTGTAGCACTGCTTTCTTTTAGAGAAGTACTTTTTATACAGACTATACATGTTGCTTTATACAGTCATTTAATCAGGTATCACAGAATATCACATTATCACAGTATAATGCAATGTTACTAGCAATCTCTTCAGTCTTTTTTCATAGTGAGTTCTAGTGTCACAGATTACATTCTACCCTCATTGTAAAATGCTGTATCTTACTTCCCAGAAATCATGAAGCATAAAGCAAAATCTTACAGTTCCACTCTGTTGTTTTCATATATTTAAATAGTATACTGATGATGCTAACTTTGGATACAATCTCTTCTATAATACCCCCCATTAAACATTACTATCCTGACTACACTGTTTTGTCTCATACTAGATGTGTAGAATATTATTTGTCTTAAGAGAATTATGTATGTTTTGCAATATTCTGTCTATTCCTTCCACAACTGCAATTCATGTATTCACTGATTTGAAATACCTGAGTTTTTTGAACTAGTATTATATTATTGTTTTGTCTTTTACTTTTTTGTACCCATATTCTCTGTATCATAGATATTTATATTTAACATTTGCTTTATGTCCAAAGTGAAAATAATGTCTGTTGATTGTTTCATCTTTCTGTGATGCTTTACCAAACAGCACTGTCAATTTCTCTTGAATAAAATATCTTATACATTTTTTATCTCACTTAACTATTTTTTTAAGTTTATAAAACCAATTTGATACAACTCTGAGCATAATTGGCTGGATATATTTATTTTGTTAAAACATTATTTATTATTTTACATATTTTTGATGTCATTGCAAATGTGTATTTTTATTTTCACTGACATGATTACAACTGGATTTAGTGCAGTGAAAATTCAATAATGCAAGCTAAGGTATCTGATGCAATACCAAACTAAATTCAATGAGATGCATATTCACTTGCACAAATAATAGTATCACATGCCATGACTAAACCACATGTAATGATCTTCAGATGCACAATACAGTAAAAGTCATGCCATTATTAAACTATGCTATAAATTTGATCATGCAAAGAAGGCAAAGCAGTGTTGTTTTTGTCTTTATTATTATTTTAAATTATTATGCTGCATGAACATTTAATCATATTATAACACAATTTGCTTATTATTGTGTCTTATCTGATCCTATGTTATTTAATTATTCATGCCAACCACTGCATTATTTAGTAACCAATGTTTTAGTGCAGTACAAATTAAATGGTGCAAGCTAAGGTGTTATGTGCAGTATTTAACTGAATTTAAAGTTGGACAAAGAAGGGTATCACATGCCAGAATTAAACTGAATGTAATGTTCTGTGGATGAGGTATACCATCTACTCACTACAAAGCGACTTGAATTAGGTACAAACAATCAATCTCTACTCAGAACACTGCAATCCTAAGAGCAAGCCCCAAAGTGTCCCTAAAGTGTGCCCTAACACTAGTCAAGGGGCATATGTAAACCAGCACATGATCTTCAGCTCCTACAAACCACATAAAACTATAGCGAAAGGAAAAAAAAATCATATAACAAAGGGGGCTCTATAAACAGAATAACACCTTGTACCTAACTCCCCATAAAAGTGCAGGATATATATATATATATATATATATATATATATATATATATATATATATATATGACTGTGAAAGACTAATGAATCTGCACAAACTAAAACAACAATGGAAAGAATCCAGTTAATTAATTTCTTGTTTAATGGGTCACTAGGAGACCAATTTCTATGGGCCAAAATCAGCATGTAAAAGGATGAGTTACATTTGAGAGCCTCCTGAATATGAGATATGGTGGTTGAGAAAGACTGGCTACTTACTTTAGGACAGACTCCACATAAAACTAGACATCATGTCTTAAGACCTGTAAAATAACACACTGTGAGCACACACTTCAAAAACATACATAAGAAGTAATCCTCCCATTGTCCTCACAGACTCATTCCCCAAACCTTAAATGGACATTTACTGCTCTATTATTTAATATTTTGTTTTTCCTGTCTGTGCTTTTCCTTCTAGATATACTTGGATTTCATCATCATCATCTTCTTTCGGCTGTTCCCGTTAGGGGTCGCCACAGCGGATCACCTGTTTCCATTTTTTCCTGTCCTCTGCATCTTGCTCTGTCACACCAACTACCTTCATGTCCTCTCTCACCACATCCATAAACCTTATCTTAGGCCTTCCTCTTTTCCTGTTACCTGGTAGCTTCATCCTTAGCATTTTGTTCCCAATATACTCAGCATCCCTCCTCAGCACATGTCCAAACCAATGTAATCTTGCCTCTCTGGCTTTGTCTCCAAACCTTTCAACCTGGGCTGACACTCTAACATACTTATTCCTAATCCTGTCCACCCTCATCACACCCAGTGCAAATCTTAACATCTTTAACTCTGCCACATCCAGCTCAAACTCCTGCCTTTTTGTCAATGCCACTGTCTCCAACCCATATAACATAGCTGGTCTCACTACCCTCTTGTAGACCTTCCCTTTCACTCTTACAGGTACTCGTCTGTCACAAATCACTCCTGACACTCTTCTCCACCCACTCCATCCTGCCTGTAATCTCTTCTTCACCTCTCTTCCTCACTCACTGTTATTCTGAACTATTGACCCCAAGTATTTAAACTCATCCACCCTTGCCACCTCTGCTACTTGCATCCTCACAATTCCTCTATCCTCCCTCTCATTCACATACATATATTCTGTCTTAGTCATGCTGACCTTCATTCCTCTTCTCTCTAGAGCATATCTCCATCTCTCCAGGGTCTCCTCCACCTGTTCCCTACTCTCACTACAGATCACAATGTCATCTGCAAACATCATAGTCCACGGGGCATCCTGTCTGATCCCGTCTGTCAACCTGTCCATCACCATTGCAAATAAGAAAGGGCTCAGAGCTGATCTTTGATGTAACCCCATCTCCACCTTAAATGCATCCGTCACTCTCACTGCAGACCTCACCACTGTCACACTACCCTTGCACATATCCTGTACCACTCTTACATACTTCTCTGACACTCCTGACTTCCTCATACAATACCACAACTCCTCTCTAGGCACCCTGTCATATGCTTTCTCTAAGTGTACAAAAACACAATGCAACTCCTTCTGACATTCTCTGTACTTATCCATCAACACTCTCAGAGCAAACATCGCATCTGTAGTGCTCTTTCCTGGCATGAAACCATACTGCTGATCACTAATCATCACGTCCCTTCTTAACGTAGCTTCCACTACTCTTTCCTTAACTTCATGCTGTGACTGATCAATTTAATCCCTCTGTAGTTACTACAGCTCTGCACATCACCCTTATTCTTAAAAATCGGTACCAAAACAATTTGTCTCCATTCCTCAGGCATCCTCTCACTTTCCAAGATTTCATTGAACAATCTGGTTAAAAACTCCACTGCCATTTCACCTAAACACCTCCATGCTTCCACATTTATGTCATCTGGGCCAACAGCCTTTCCATTCTTCATTCTCTTCATAGCTATCCTTACTTCCTCCTTGCTAATCCATTGTACTTCATGATTCACTATCCCTACATCATCCAACCTTCTCTCCCTCTCATTCTCTTCATTCATCAACCCCTCAAAGTACTCTTTCCTTCTCCTCAACACACTCTCCTCACTTGTGAGTATGTTTCCCTCATTATCCTTTATCAGCTTTACCTGCTGCACATCTTTCCTAGCTCGGTCCCTCTATCTAGCCAATTGGTACAGGTCCTTTTCTCCCTCCTTAATGTCCAAAGTTTCATACAACTCTTCATATGCCTTATCCTTAGCCTTCGCCACCTCTCTCTTTGCCATGCACCTCATCTCCTTATACTACTGTCTACTTTCTTCATCTCTCTGACAATCCCACTTCTTCTTTGCCAACCTCTTTGTCTGTACACTCTCCTGTACTTCCTCATTCCACCACCATGTCTCCTTGTCATCCTTCCTCTATTCAGATGTGATACCAAGCACCTTTCTAGCCATCTCCCTTACTAGCTCTGCTGTAGTTACCCAGCTCTCTAATTAACTGGAACGTGAACTTAAACTTCCCAGAAGTCCAAGTGACCATCTGTCTTCAGGCCAGTCATGCCACTGGTGTCCCCACAGGAAATTTAAGTCCAAATCCATTTACCCTAAACAACAGCATAACGTGAGTCTTAGGATTTTGTGTCTACCTAGAGCTTCACATGCATTTACACCTCCAGCAATCAGCAAAGATTTTCCATGCTTGCCTTCCAAAACCTTAACCAGGTAATACGCTAATCATCTTAAGAGTGGAGCTTTATGGTGGTTGTGATGTCCCTGCTCTGGGCCAGTAATCAAAGAACATGAATTCTCACCACTGAGGGATGTTCACTTGGAGCAAAAATGGATACACACAGTATTTTTGGATGCAGATCTCGCCACCAAGCACAACTTCCCTTAAGAGCACACAGGGAACACAGTCTGGGGGCTGGATTTTCCTCTTTCTCTCTCTCTCTCTCTCTCTCTCTCCAGGCCCTCAAAAAGACTTCCCACTGACATGGCTGTAGAGTTGAGTCCTCAGCCAAGTGCTCCATCATCCTCTTCGTGAAACCAGAGCTATGTGTCCCTGCTCCAATTAGCTGACACTCACACACTTTGAGATTTGATTTTCACACACACACACACACACACACACACACACACACACACACACACACACACACACACACACACACACACACACACACATACCTTGGGAAAGGCTGTCACAGATTTATTAGTTTTGCTACCTTTTCCCAGACTATAAGGTAGTTGCACTGTCACCAGACAGCTACCCTAAGGCTCTTATAAAGGTACCCAATTATACTGAGTAAAATTGATACTAATACAAATGATAATGTTTGACCAATGCAGCAAGGCTTTCAGAAGTGGCCACAGTGTCACCAAATAAATATAAGTGCTCTCAAGGATTAAAATATTCTCTAAAAGACCATCCATAATGAAAAATTTAAACATATTTAATAATAAATAATAAATGAACATGAAAATAATAAATATCTATTTCAATAAACACCAGAGTTTCAGCCATAGGAAATATTAAAAATAGCACTAAAGGAAAGAGTCACACAGATACAGAAAAATAATACTTAATTAATCTCATTATATTTTAGTGAATGATCTAAAGAATTACTGTCCCCTAGTTCTCTTACTAGAGCAAGACAAGATGATGTGGGTGAGTGGTCTTGTCATTTCCAAAACAGACTGTCCTGAGACTTCTGTCTCATATAGTATTAAAACATAATTTCAGTGATGGATTACAGAGTGCTATCACATGCATCTGGTTATCTGACTTCTGGTTCCCACGCTACCCCCCCTTTAATAGAAACTGAACCAGAATTTAGCATGTGTGTCATAATACATACTCATAGAGGTTTGATAAGACGTGTTATAGAATCTGGAAGCTATAAAACCATTTTAAAAACTTCCACCTTTCCAGTGTAGCAATTAGTTCCTCTAAGGAGAATACAGTAGGATTCCTAGTCCTGGTTTTCACAGACATTTTGTCTCTGGCTGCAATTAGAACTGTAAGATATAATCTTTATGGCTTAAACCACATAATTTAATTTCAGACTATTTTTCAAAGTTAGCTGGACTGAGATTAGCATAGTCTCTTCTAGTATCCATTGTTACAATTTATTTATTACAATAGTTACAATGTAGTCTGACATACAGGAGTATTTATTTTCTGTCCAGCAGGACCCACTGTTGGTACATTTATAACACAAGCAGGTTTGCAAATACATTTTTAAAACAAGCACCTGCACAAATCAGTTTGATATACAAATGACATATCATTCTTTATAGAACTCCAGCTAGCTATGCTGGCATATGTTACACATCCACTGCCCTGCTTCTCCTGGCATAGTTGGCACTACCTCACATCATCATATCGGTGATATACAATAAAGTGTTACTGTGCAAGGGTATGCTATTTTAGCAAATAATGAAGCTGTTTAACAAGTTTTTTCCTATTGTGTCTTATAAACAAGATTCTAACTTGTGCTGCATACATCTGCTGTATCATGCAATCTAATCTTAGCAGCCTATCCCTAACTATTCACTAAAGTCATTTTAACTATTTTTTGTCAGGCAGTTTCAGTTTTACCTGTAAATACAGTAACATATACACCTGCATGCTGATTATCCTCACATAATTGTGGAGGTACTGCAGTGAGACTCAGTGGGCATGTGAATATTGACTGGCTACTGCTTTGATCTCTGATTAGTGGCCATTTTCACTGCCCTCCCTCCAAACCCTACATACATGGAGCTCATGCTGTTTTAACTTCCTAACTCTTAATATACTGCTAACATCAGTCACTTAATCCACATTCTGCACTAGCACCAATTCAAATTTCTAAAAGAAATAACCTAGTTTTATATACATCAAACAACAACCAAAAAAAAAAAATAGCTCATACCTAAGCACAAAAAAATGCAACTTCAGAATAAGGTTTTACTCTTTTACTCCCATTATCTTTACAAACACTAAATTGATAGGACTAAATATCCTAAACCATTTATCACTTATCACAAACCAATATGATGCACACTAAATACAAAATGCTTCAGAAACAGACAGTAATATCTGCCCTGCTTATGTGGTTGTCATAAGCTAGTTATCATATTCTCATTACAAATAATCAAGAAATAAGACATCTCAAAAGCCTGATACACCAAACTCAGACATAAGTCATTTCCCTATCAGTTTAAAAACTACAGAAACCTATGCACATGTAGTTACACCAAAACTTTAAGAATCTTCACTAACTTTTAAGTGATATAAATGTATCCTTTTCTTAATGTGAAGTGCATTCCTGTATTGCCTTGCCTATTGATGCATACATCCCAATCCTAGACCTATTTTGTCTCTAACCCAAAGAAAATGCAGCTCCTAAATCTTCAAAAATATGTCACTTTAAGGCTAGAAGAGTCTGCAGTGAAATATAACAACTGCATATCTTGATAGAAAACAGACATGTTAAGCATTAAGGAAGTTTAGCTAACACCCACAATACCATATGAACAAATAATACCCTCAGGTTAAAACCTACTGACACCAGACAACCTAATGAAAAGATTCAGAGGTATCTTAATACTGTACTCCAACAACATAGAAGAAGCACTGGTTGATAAATAGGAAACTTTCATTCTCCAAATTACATATGCATCAAAACTGACACCCTTGATGACCACAGATGTAAAGCAAGATAAAACAGTCATGGAGATGTGAACATTGGGACCACAGTGTCCATCCAAGAACCCTCAAATACATTCCATCTTTCAACAAATGAATTTGCCTTACTCAGGTTATTACTGAACCCATAACAACTGAGAATGCTACCCAAAGAAGAAGCAGCCTGGATTGGTTTCAAATTTTAGCTAACAAAATTGCTTGCGATACCAACTCTCATCCATACTCTGTCAATGACCCCAACCTAACTACATTATATGGGCACAAGCCCAAATACCCAAGAACACCTTAACCATCTAGAATAGATCCTAAGAAACTGTTCTTATATTCCACCTTTGACAGAACTGTTCTCATATTCTGCCTTTGTCAGTCTTTTACAATCATGTAACTGGATCCCATTTAAAAAAATAGGTGAAGCAGATAACAATTCCAATGAGACCTTTTAAAGTATCTCAAACTCCCTAGCCTCAGTCCATAAAAAGAAAACCAAAAACTCTTCAACCCCTCAGAAAGTTACTAGAATAACAGAATTTTTTGTTAGCATGCATATTTCCTGAGGTATATGAAGTCTGAAACTCAAATGTATATCATTATTTAGTGACTTCAATCCTTAGTGATTTGCCAGAAAACTCACAAGTTTATGAAGAACAGACCAAAAATATAAAGAGAAAATCTGGACATTCTGTGAAAATCTGGACAGATTAGGGGTGTGATACCAGATTTACTGTCTATTACTCTTAAATAGACTCACACCTTTGACTTAGCCCCCCTCCAGTGGTACATATTTGAAGCCACAGGTGTTACTGATATCACTGAGCCCCTCCCACATCAAAGAACTTCTGTATTCATATATATGATGCGATGTATGAATGACTGTCCATAGCTGAAAGCTAAATAACTGAACTGGATTGTAAAATGTAATAATAGCAAAAAGAAAAATCCTTGGTATTCACTGAAGTCTCAGAAAACCCAATATGCAACCTATACTGGGTCAAAAATAAACAAGGCAGAAACTTTGCAGTGTGGAGGGTGTAAATTCACTCCTTGAAATAAGTTATGCACCTAGTTCATTAATAAAACTCAAACTTTAAAATATGTACTCCAAGATAATAAAATAGTGGGTAGCCCACAGTTGAGTTAAAAATGGAATATCCTTTATTGAAACAAAAAAACAATAAAGGATTTAGCATTTTTTAACTCAACTGTGGACTACCCACTATTTTATTATCTTGTAGTACATATTTTAAAGTTTGATTTTATTAGTGAACTAAGTGCATAACATATTTCAAGGAATAAACTTCACACCCTTCACACTACAAAGTTTCTGGTTAAAATGAATTAATAGCTTTTCGATGGTAAAGACAAAATTCAGCAAAGCACTATTATATTCAACTCATTAGAATGGATAATGCAGAAGGTAATTTCAAAGACAAACCTAAATCCTTTGAAGACAATGACATGACTGTTGTTAAAGGGGCAGTAACACTGACAGCAGTGGAATTCAAAATGAACGCCATCTATTAAATGATCATTTTTACTTATAACTGACTAATCAGAGCCCATAAAAACAGGCATGATAAGGACAAGATTAACTTTGTTTAGTTTTCTTTCTTTTTTTATGCAGTCTTTTTTTAAGGACTGTGCTTTCTTCTTGCTGACAATTCCAATAAAACATCATTTAGTATGCTTGACAGTTTGTAATTAGGAGATGAGTTATATTTATCTGCAGGGTATAAAGTTTTGTTTTTTGAAACTTTTGACAGCTGTTTCTGTACAGAGAAAAATATATTTTATAGCTGAATAAGGTATAGCTTAAAAGGTTACATGTATGTGATAAAAAATGTTTTATCTTTCACTTATTCGAGTTTTGCAAATGCTCGACTTTTAGAAGAACAGGTAAATGAAACTACAAAGAATAACTGAGAAGCTGGTGAAGAAAATTATACAATAACCAAGATCATTTGTATTTGAAACCAATCGGTGGTTTGTGTGTGTGTGTGTGTGTACGCGTGCATGTGCGCGTGCGTGTGTGTGTGTGTGTGTGTGTGTGTGTGTGTGTGTGTGTGTTTTACTATGTTTTAACAGGGTATTCATGTTACTGTGATCTTGTAACACTGAGTTGCTTTTTTCTGATATCCCTTGGCTAACCAGTATGATTCAAATATTTTGCAAAACAGTTAAATCCCTTACTTATGGACTTCAACAAATATCATAAAATGGAGTTCTCAAATGCCATATCATATATCTAGTAAACTATTTTTGAATGTCAGCAAAAGTAGCTTGTCCAGAACTAAAAGGAACATAAATACAACCAAAATACTGTTTTATTTACACTTTCCTATGCAATATGACCTAAAAATCTCAAAACATGAATTGTATTAGATTTATGTTGCTACTGAAACATTCAAAAATTCTGGAATGGGTAGTATAATACAATGATTTAGAAACATAGCAAGCTCAGTCAGTGCCACAGGCTGGTACAATGAACCAGTACCCCATCTCCTCAGCTCTTCAAGTGAAGAACAAAGAAAAGCACTTTGCTGTATTAAGCTGATCACTCTCCACACCCTTCCCCCAGCTCTTCCTTTGAGAAAAAAAAGGATGTTCCTTTTACTGGAAGACCAACCAGGTGGTCAGATGCACAAGATGACCCCCACCCAGCTATTCAAGTCCCATTTCTGTGCCCTGACACTGACCCTTCTCCACTGTATTTGCAGTTAAACCTGAGTGCTGTAGCCATTTTAATTTTTTTATTAAATTAAAACCTTAGTGCTGTACCACTCTGCGCAGGCGGGATATAAACTCTAGAATCTGTTTGCTGTAGCAAACAGTTTATACCCTGCCTGCACATAGTGCAATGCTGCTCATGTTTTAGTTAAAAACTACTTCTACAAATACAGCAAACAGTTGCAGTTTAGGCCCTGCCTGCATGTAGCAGTACAGCACTCAGGTTCTAGTTAAAAGAACATGTATGTGTGTGTATATGTATATATATATATATATATATATGTTTACTATCAAAAGCACAAAAATCACCTACCCGAACGCGGTGATTTCTGCTACAAATAACATCGACTCATACATATTAAGTAGGTTGTATGGTCAACGCAACAAAGTCGACAAATTCTGTCAACCATAGTTTCTAATTCCCCCATTCACAGCAATGCTGTGAATCCCTGCCCTGTGTACGTCCTTCTAAATGGACATACACATGAACGTCGACATTCCGACTGTCACTCCTACCATGCACGAGAAGATGGTTGTCGGACATGTCAAGTTCAACCTTTTGACTGTAAACCATATATATATATATATATATATATATATATATATATATATATATATATATATTCTTCAAACTGTATCAACTGCTTGCTACAAATGTATCATACAGTTGCTACAGTTTACATCCTGCCTGCATGGAGTACTACACCACTTATGTTTTGGTTAAACAAAACAAAACAAAAAATGTATACCCTGCCTGCATAGGGCATTACAGCACTCAGGTTTTAGTTAAAAAAAAAAAAAAAAGAGTACAATGTAACAAACATTTGCTACAGTTCGGACTACACATGGAGTGCTACAGTATTTAGGTTTGGCAGAAAATGCAGTAGGTGGTATTGCACTAGAGATCAAGAATGGCTGATCATGCCCCTCCAGCACTTTGCACTCGGGGCAGGTGCCCCTCTCACCCACCCCTAACTACACCACTGCATTAATATTAAGATGATTAATGGTCAAAATTATATTTATGGAATTTTTAACAAATACTTATCAGAAAATGAAAAGTATCTATCTACCAAACAAATGAGGTTGCTTTTCATACAGAGACTCAAATTATGTTGTGTAACATAGGACTTGCACTGCAGAATTCTTTGCTGCTGCCTCCTGCTAGTTTTTTGTTGGTTTGTGTGCATGTACAAGTGAAGCATGTTGCTTCAGTTGGAAACTTGTCTTGCAGTCAGTATTTAAATGAATAACATTGTAATCATCTGACATTGAGAAACACAACTGAAAATAACTGATTGTACTAAGTAAAGCATGTTAACATAATGCATTTATTTTTAATAATAATAAAAAACTGCTATATAGAATTATTTAAAAAATGCTACAGTATATAGAATTATTTTAAAATATATAGATTATTTTAAAATACTCAACATTTAATGCTGTTTTCTTTGGGCAGAAAGAATCAGTCTGGTTTGATCTAGACAGTAGCATTCCTGCAACACTATTTTGATTGGATAATCGGGCTTTCTGTTTCTTAGCCTTTAGTAGCCAGTGTTTTAAACCAGTTCTACTTGTTTGCTCGGGCTGTTCAAAGCTGCAGTGAGATAGGCCTTATGTCATTTGCTCTACTGTGATACTAGAAAAAAGATAAATGTTTATTTTCAACTGTTTTCTCATTTCTGTTCTACTGTATATCTGTGTAATGTGTGCAACTGCTTTTGTAATCTGTGCAACTATTTTAGTCTCCTTTTTTGTTGTCTGTTCGAGCTGAATATCGGTTACTGTTTGTGGCCTTTGGAGTTTGTATTGAAATCTTTTGTCTAGAGAGGTCTAGCTGTTTTCTTTGTGGCGGAATGAGTCACACTGGTTTGATCTAGCTAGAAGTATTCCTGCAACACTATTATTTTGATTGGATAATTGGGCTGGTTTCTGTTTCTTTGCCTTTAATAGCCAGTGTTTTAAACCAGTTCTACTTGTTTGCTCAAGCTGTTCAAGGCTGCAGTGAGATAGGCCTTCTGCAGTTTGCTCTGCTGTGATATTGGAAAAAGATAAGTGCTTATATTCAACTGTTTTTGCCCTTCTGTTTTACTGTATATCTATGTAATCTATGCAACTTTTTGTCCCACCCACCTGCCCAGGTGCTGTGCTGGTCTTAAATCTTGGTGGTTTTGAGTTGCCCACCTCTAGTATAAAGTTGATACTGGACACTCCCCAGTCACATTACATCAGCTCATTCTGCAGTTTACAGTAAAACTTAGTAAAGGGCCATTATTTTAGCTTCTGAACCTTGAATTATCTTATTATGTGCTGTCTCTTCACTTTCTACTAAAAAAAAAAAAAAAAAAACTGTACCTCTTTTTACTTCATTTATGTTTGCCATACTTATTACTGCTTGTTGGTAGCCTCATTAAATTGATGACAGTATTCTACTGAATTGCTGCTTTATTTGTGCTGTCTGTTACTGTTGTGGTTGTGAGCTACTGTTTCAAAGTAATCAACTGATCAACTATATTTCATTGCTATCTACTGCAATTCATTACTGTTAAACTGCATTTTACTGCATTTCATTGCTATTTAACTGTATTTTTTCATACTGCAAGTTATATTCTTTTGATTATAAGTGATTAATTTGTGCTTCATTGTGAGTTTTGTCTTACTGAGTTCTTAACCTTAAATATGAGTAACAGTTTAGATACAGATCTGCTGCATCCAGAGCTTCAGCTTCACAGTTTTTAACCCTTTTTGAGGTATTCCAGCTACACGTTTTCCCTTAGTAGCACTTGCGTTATCAGCTAGTAGCACTACACTTAGACTTTCCTCCATTTACCCTCTTAGCTCTTTTCAGTTTCTTAAAAATATGGATGGACAATTTCCTACATTTTCTCCTGCCAGTCTGGTCAATATGGGCATCCTGAGATAGGGCAGCAACTGCCTCATGTACATGGACAAACCTCTACTACTGCTACCTAGGAACACAATTTGTGAGAGATGCAATTACATAAAGCACCTAGTGTCATTGCTCTCTCCCCCACAAACCAGTATATCTGGCACTGAGAAGGTGGGCAACACAAAAAGTACACCTAAAGCACCACCCACACCTAGACAACATACCCTCACATATGCGGAGGTCCTCAACAAAAGTATGCCCAAACAAAAGAGACCAAACACAAGCAAACTCCACTACCCACCACACCATACATAGTCCACACACCTGTGTCTCACAGCCACTAAGGCCTAAACATAAACCCAACATGTTACTCATAGGAGACCCCATTGTGAGACACACAGATGTGTCACTCACCAGGCTGGATAAGGAGAAAGTCACAGTTAGTTGTTTATCAGGTGCCAGAATCCACCATATCACCAATGCACTCAAGTCTCTCAGAAACAGGTACAGTTATGACTATGTCATAGTCCATGTTGGAGTAAATCACTTGAGACGTACCTCCCTGGGCTATATGAAGAGAGACATGATCGAGCTCGCTGAGTACGTGTCCCAGGCAGATATGTTCCTAGTCTTAAGCAGCATTCTACTGTTACCCAGAATGATGCCTCAATACAAACAGAAAATTATTGACTTTAACAATTGGCTTAGTTTCTGGTGTCATTCCAAGGGAATCCAGCACTTGACAGCCAGCATCTGTCTCGCTTGGGATTCAGGCTCCTGGCAAAGGCTGTTGCCTCCCCCATAGTGCGTTTTGTAGGTAATGCCATGAGGTCAAAACTACCAACATGAAAATGTCATCAAAATGTAAATTAAAGGTCATGCTACTAAACACTAGGAGTCTACTAAACACGAAACTGCACTCATTGCAAGCATTCTGAACCCTGGAAGAAGCTAACATTTGTGCAGTCACAAAAACTTGGTTCAAAGATGTGGAGAGCACCCCAGCCATACCAGTTAACTCAGCCTATGATTCATTCATACCCCAAATCATGGACAGCAAAACAAAAAGATTTGGAGTTGCAATATATATAAAAGACATACACACCTCTATGCTGGCCAAACTGTATGATGCACAGGAAATACTCCAGGTGCAGTTAACAATTGACAAGTCCCCTATTTAAATCATAGCTAGCTACATGCCTCCAACTCTGAATCAAGATGCCCACTCTACCTATCTGGACCTCTTACAATATATCAAGATTCAACCCTTTACCCTGATCCTGGATGACGTTCACTATCCAACCACAGACTGGAAGAAATACTCATGCCAAAACACAAATGCCCAGAAATTCCTTGATTTTGTCAATGCAAATGCCTTGCACCAGGTGGCTGACACCACCAGAAGAGGTGAAAATATCTTGGACTTGGTATTAACCAACATGAGTAATCACTGCAGCATCTCTACAGTGTCATCATCCCTGGTAAGATCTGACCACAAAGCAGTCACTTTCGAACTCACCATCACCCCCCCCCCCCCCAGCTAGGTTAAAAAAAAAAATTCTTCAAAGCTGATTATAACCTCCTGAGGGAAGGTAAAAACAGCTTCACAGCCCCTTCCTCCTCCACAGGAACTGTCATATATGTCCAAACCTACACCAAAGTACTATATGAACATTTTTATAGCTGCATGGAATCACAAATACCAGGCAGGATGAAATCATCCTCCTCAAAGAAGAGTAAACCTGTCTGGTGGACATCTAAAATAAATAAACTCTATAATAAAAAGAAAAATTGCTATCCAGGACCAAGAAGGAGCAGGTGTCTAATTGGAAGCAATTTTGACTTAGCCTGAGCAAGCAAATAAGAGCAGTAATGAAATCCTCCATAGCAAACTTCGAGTCCAAACTGGCTACATCTACTAAAGACAATCATAAGGCTTTCTTCATATATGTCCACAACCTCAAGGGAAGCACCAAGGTCTGCTCAAAACTGGTGGTCAAGGACACCACATACACAAACCCTGTAGATATAGCTAACCTGCTGGCAGACACGTTCAGTGAAAACTTCACTCCTCTGTCCCCCATCAGTAAAACAGGACATCCCCAGTACCTGTCCCCCTCCCCTTATCTATAGGGAGCAAGTCATAACTGCCCTCTCAAAGGCAAAAAATACAGCCTCCATGGGATCCAATAACATCCCAGGCTGCATCCTACATGAACTCAGGCAAGAACTTGCAGCACCATTAGGCACCATATTCAACCAAAGCCTGAGTACTGGCTTCATCCCAGCTGAGTGGAGGACAGCTACTGCCATCCCTTTGCACAAAGGTGGAGTGTCCACCGATCCAGTAAATTATAGATGCATCGGCCTAACTAGACTGATCTGCTAGGCCATGGAGCAGATTATCATGGACCTCAATAACAAGGACATTGGTGGAGAGCAAGATGGCTGCCATCCTATAGAGAGTGCTGAAACCCAGTAGAGCACCTTACCCGAACATTGTACATAAAATATAAGGTAGATAAAATTCTCTATATCACCAAATACATGGTACAGGCATAGGAGCAACTTACGGTACAAACTGGAATAAGAAATAAATCTGGATCCTCGGTAAAAAGACAGGATTTCTGCAGATAGCTGTAAGGGTCTCTGCCACATGTGAACTTTGTGCTGAATACTGATAGGCCGAGGTAATCCTAAATTACAACACAGAAGAACTTCTACCAAATACAGTAAGTCTGATCAAACAAAATGCCTAATGATCAGGAATCTATGGAAAGCCAGACTACTAAATCAAAATTTACTACAATAAACTCACCTGAAAAGGATACAACATCTAAAAGAGCCAGAACTAGCAAAGCTGTGGAATGTAGTAAAAATGCAAACTCAAATAAAAACAAGTCAGAAAACTCCAACCTAGAAGACTTGAAAGTAGCTTTGCAACCCATTCAGGAAGCTATACAAAACCTATCAACTCAAATTAATGCAATTGGCTCATCTACAGATAAAATACTTACAAGACTGGACAAAATAGAATCTAAAATAATGGATCACGACATTCAAATAGAAAGCATCCAAAAGGAGTCAAATACCAACAAAAATGATATTCAGGAAATACAAGCAAAAATCCTGGATCTCGAAGCCAGATCTAGACGGAACAACTTAATTATAAGGGGCATCCCTGAAAATGTAGATCAAAATAAGCTGCTCAACACATTGTCAGAAATCTTTGCCCTATTCCTAGGAAATGACTTAGAAGCTAACCAAATCAGTATTGAGAGAGCACATAGGGCTCTTAGACCATCACCAGTTGTAATTAGACCAAGAATTGTACATGCCAAGATCCTTAGCTTTCTTCATGTTAACAAAATATTACTTGCTGCCAAAACAAAAAAATCTGTGGTTTGGAATGGCATGAGCATTACCATTGCTCAAGATATACCATATCAAATTAAACTAGAGAGACAAAAGCTTGCCCCTTACTGTTCTTTCCTCATAACAAAACAAATCAGATTCCAAATGAAGTTCCCCAACACACTTACCTTTACAATGCAAGACCACAGATACTCATGCAACAACAAGGAAGAAGCAACTACGACATTTCTTAAAGTATTTAAAACAAACCCAGGAAAAAACACGTTTTAAAACCCAATAAACGCTAGTTATGCTCTCACTGCCACAAGCAAAAAGAAAAGAAGATCCTTCCACATAATCTAGATTACCTGCTTTGTATAATGCGCTTCTGCTAAGCTTCTTTTTCCTCTGATGATTTCCGACCGAGGGGCCCTACTATTTGCATCTGAAATCAAGTGCTGGTTCCTAGGTATGATCTTCACATAGTCGTCAGTCTAAAATAGAAGCTCCAGCTCCCATCAGGCTAGGTTGTCAACACTAACCTTGTGTGAAGGCTGAAATCCCAAGATGCAATGCTTCCTTAAAGCTACAGAGCCCAACTCTACACAGTCCTGCACCGAAGGAGAATAAAAATGAAAGTGAAGAGTAAAAACAACTCAAGCAACCCGAGGATACAGCAAAACTTCGTGGAGGAAGCAGGCACACACTAATATGGACAAAATACAGGATATCTCACTATACAAAGGTACTTTAAAAACTACATGGTGACTGTAAAATAGGATAGGATGCTGAAGAAATCTAAGGGCTTAATACATTTAACGTTGTACTGTTTAAAGGGCAAACAGTGGAAATGCATAATATAGGTGGATCTTATGTCTGGTTGCATATTAGTCTCTGTTTATTCAGCTTTAAAAAACAGAGGCGTTTTTTTTTTTCTTTTTTTTTTACATAGACATTAAGAGAGCAACTTGTGGATTATGGTCACAACCAGATGGACACTCAGTTTTATCTATAGTACAAGCCATAAAAAAGAAGGGGAAGGAAAAGAAAAAAGGAATAAAAATGTATTTGTGCAGTTTTGATGAAAATATCTTGTTTCAAAATACTTTAGCATTGTTCAAACCCTGTATGAATACAGAGTCCGAGAGAGGAGTTCTAGATAAATTAAGGGCTCATCAAAATACAGGATATAATGCTTTCTACATGAATGTAAATATATAGTTAACTTAGCAATTTTCTCACTTTACTTTCAATGTGTGCTCTGCATGATGTTTCAAGCTACGGTACTAGGGATAGAATAGGTTTCTATGCTCTGCTGGTATTGGTTTAATGAACTGGGATACTGGATGAATAGGGATACCCCATGGTTAAACCCTAAAAAGAATTTCTATAGTCTCTATCTAACAATTGTGCTTCCAATAAGAACTGGTATCCCAATCTCTTCCAGGGGGACAGAGGTAGTGGTTAGGCACTGGGATAAAGCTGGAAGAGTTTCTCATCTATATCTAATAATGTATGTATGTGTTCGGGGTCCTGCAGTGATACGGTTATTTAACAGTACAGTACATAGCTTCCGATTTTGTATTCAAGTTCTAAAGAAAAGATGTTGAAGTTAGCCTCATGGAATGTTAAAGGTTTACAAACAGATAATAAGGAAAAACTTTTCATGCATCTTGTCTATAAATCCAATCTAGACTTTATAATGATACAAGAAACACACCTACTAAAGGAGCAGTGGGTTCACACGGCAAATAAAAAATGGATCAAATCCATTATAGCAGCTGGTAATAACACCAATAAAGCAGGAGTTGCCATCATTATTAAAAATTCATTCCAATACAATATTTTAAGACAAGATTCAGACCCAGAAGGCAGATGGTGTTATTTTATAACCAAAATTGACAAAGTAGACAAACCAATCTTGATAGTAAATGTATATGCCCCTTGCTCCTCTCAACACAAATTTATTATGGGCATCTATAACTTAATAAACTCCTTCCCAGAACACTACTACATCCTAGGGGGGGACTGGAACTCTATTCAAGACCCAAATATAGATAGAACAAACAAAAAAAACTAAATTCAACTCACAGGCCACTACTGCCTTTTTCGAAATCAAAAATGATTTTAGACTTAGCGACCCACACCTCATTACCGTCCCTCACACAAATAGTAAAGGTTTTACCTTCTTTTCACAGTGTCATAAAACTTGGTCCAGACTGGATTTCTTCTTAGTCTCGGACACCCTATTACAATTTAAACTTTTGCTAGACACAGAACCCAGATCTCTATCGGATCACTCGAAAATCACCCTTACAATAGATTGGGCACATTGCAACTCACGACATAACAATAATAGACTCTGGCACTTGAACCCTAACTTATTAGAAAAACAAGATATTAGAAAAGAAATTGACTTCTTACTGGACCAATGCATTTTAGCTATTGTAGATAACACCTTTCCATTCGATATAACTTGGGCTACCACCAAGGTATTAATCAGAGGGATGTTAATCAATAAATACGCTTTCTATAAGAAAAATATTTTCACCAAAGAAAAAAGTATTAAGGATGAAATATCTAAACTTGAGCTTAGGCTGCAGCAGTCTTATTCCGTGGAGGTAGAGAACTCCATTAATCAACTTCAAGCTAACTTACTAGCACTACAAGCAGAAAACCTATCATTTCAAGAAATAAAAAACCTAGCCAATTACTCACAGTGGGCCCAACTCCCCTCTAGATTCTTGGCAAGACTGTTGAATCAACATAAACCTAATCCACATATCTCTGAACTTATTTTTCAGCAAAACAGTTACTCTAACTCACAAGATATAGTTAAGGTCTTTGAGAGAATATATGAAGAAGTGTACAACCCTACCCCCAAAACATTCAATGAACAGGAACTACTTTTATTTATTAATGAACTAAACTTCCCCAGGCTAGAGGTACAACAACAAACTTCTCTATCAGCTGAACTTACACAAGTGGACATCAAAACCATAATTAATAACCTCAAAAATAATAAGGCGCCGGGTCCTGATGGTTTCTCAGCCGAGTTCTACAAATGCTTTAGTTCTAAGATGTCGATCATACTACATCACCTATATAATCACATAATACAAGAGGGGATCTCTGACCCGCACCTAAATGCATCCAGAACCATATTAATACCTAAACCAAACAAGGACACGACCAACCCTAATAATTACAGGCCCATTTCTATTATTAATTTGGATATGAGAATTATGGCAGCAATTTTGGCTAATAGAACTAAGACTATAATTACAAAAATTATTTCCCCAGAACAATCCGGGTTTATCAATCAGAGACAAACAGTTGATCAAACTCTAACTCTTGAAGCAATGATATCTTTATCCCTAAAGAAACAAACACCTATCTACACCTTAGCTATAGATGCTTCAAAAGCATTTGATAGAATCAATAAGTCATTTCTGACCTTGATTCTGCAAAAATTTAACTTTCCTACACAGTTTATTCACTATATAAACACTTTACACAACAGAGCATGTACCACTCTACAAATCAATAAACTTAGCTCCAAAAAAATAAATATTAACAATGGGATTAGACAAGGCTAACCCCCTATCACCTTTCCTATTCAACCTATATATTGAGCCCTTATTCTTACTAATAAAACAAAGAACATTTCATAATATACCCCTCCTTTTTAACACTGAAATGTCTCTATCAGCGTACGCAGATGACTTAAATATATATTATTCTCTTCCCAACACGGATATTTACAAAATCAATAATTCAATAGAAATATTTTCAAAGTTCGCGAACTATAAGGTAAACTTGGAAAAGACAACAATATTCCCAATTAATAACTACGCTCAATTCCCAACTGCAGGTACTATACCTAATATTAAAGTCAGTGACCACATACAATACCTAGGAATAGCATTCTATACCGATGCACATAATTACTATCAGGACAATGTGATTAAAACATGGAACACCATACAAAAAGACTTGGTAAGATGGACACAATTGAAACTCCCCCTTCTTCTCTAGAGTAGCCATCATTAAAATGAATATCCTCCCCAGAATACTTTTTATATTTAATGCAACCAATACACTGATCCACAATAAAGTCTTCAATAACATCCAATCAACCCTCTCAAAATTTGTCTGGCATCCAAGACCCAGCAGGATAAGTTATCAAAAACGTATATATCCAAAGGACAAAGGTGGGGTGGGCTTGCCTGACTTTAAACTGTATTACGAAATTACAAAAGGTAGTAGACTAATTAATATTGCAAATTACAAGGAACAAATCAATATGTGGTGCCCAACCTGGTTGAAATTATATCATAACTATGTTAAAACATTACAATTTAATCCCAAGGCCCTCCCATTTCTAAAGGGAATATCCAGAAGAAGATACAAAATACAAAACGACATATGGGAACAAATTAAAATAACACAAAATCTCTTCCAATCACTAAATCTATTAACTGCTTTTTATACATTCCAACCTTTACACCTTAACCCCAATATTCAACTAAATGAAAAGATGATTGACCTGAATTCATACCCACTACTGAAAGAAAAGACAGTTTTAGACATTTATCTACTTAGGCAGGAATCTATAACTAATATTAAAAACAAACTTAATCTCCCGTTTAAATATACAATTATGATAAGACAACTGAAAGAAGTATGTTACAGATTTTGGAAGGATACTGACATCCCAGATCAACATATAGATACATGTAGAACACTTTGGGATATGATGACACGGAAAAAAAAAATTATCTCAAATACCTATAAATTCATTATCTCACTTAGACACACGAAATAAGCTATCCACTCCAATTACTGGACAAAACAAGACCCTACAATTACCTCCAATATAATTGCACAGGCAATTCAGAAATTTTCCAAAGACATTCTCCTTCAGAAGCTCAGATATACTCAACTTATGATCCTAAACAACGCATATTTTACGCCCACAATATTAAATAAAATGTACAAAGAACTCCCACCTTTTTCCCAATTCTGCCCTTCCAAAGAAGCTGATATTATTCATATATTTTGGAGTTGTAAATGTACATACAAACTTTGGTGTGCCTTAAGAGTCAAATTAGAGAAAATGGGCTATGAAAAATCAACCTTATCCTGGAAATTTGCCCTCTTACACGTACCTCCTATAGAAATGAAGAATAATCACACGCACATTCTAGTTACAACATTTATGCTAATAAAATACTACATCACATTAAATTGGAAAGACAGGTCCAAAATAACATGGGATGGATTCAAGCAATCAGCAAGTAAACAACTTCTGGCTCATAAATATTTATGGTATTCCATGAGGAAAAAAAGGACCCAGAAAGACACTTGGAAAATGATATCTGAACTCATTCTGACATGATTGTAACTCATATCTCTGTATGCTGCATAGCTTGATATAGATGAGAACAGTATATAGGTTATTAATGTATATAGGTTTTATGTTTGTAGGCCTGTATATTGTATGTTATTGTTTTATTCTTGTTTTCTTGTCTTCATTTGGTTTTGATATAACCCTAATAAAAAGGAATTGAAAAAAAAAATTTTTAAATTCAGAGGAACAATTGTAAAAAATGTCAAACTATATTTGCAAAATAAATATTCTAATAATTTAAAAATCAATAAAAAATTGGCAACAATAACAAGGACATTGGCAACCTCCAGGCACTTGATCTGACACAGTTTGGTTTTGTCAAGGGAAGGTCATGCCTGTTAAATCTGATCGACTTCTTTGAGACAGTCAGCAAGGCCATAGATGAGGGGAAGACGATGCACACCTCCTACCTTGATCTGACCAAGACCTTTGATACTATTTCCCACTAAGGTATAATAGTTAAACTCTCTCAACTAGGCATCAATCCATATGTTACCAGATAGGTAGCAAACTGGCTCACTGATAGAATCCACCAAGTCAAAATAGGGGAAGCCAGCTCAAGTAGTAGAACCATAACAAGCAGTGTATCCAATGTATCGGTCTTGAAGCCTCTGCTGTTTGGTATATACTTCTCAGAGGTGCCGACCAAATCTCGTGGGCTATGGCTGCCCAAGGTTGCAGATGAATGCAAGCTGGATGCTGTCATCAATTCCCCTAGTGATGTGAACATCATCCAAGGGGGGTCTCACCCCAACAAATGACTGGTGCCAGAAACATGACCTCAAACTGAATATGAAAAAATGCATCATCATCCCTTTTGGGGAGAATAATGCCCCCACATATTATCACATTGATAATAAGGTACGAAGCACGCCGTCAGTTGTGAGGGACTTGGGCACCCAGGTTGATAGCAAGCTGACTTTTGACCACCATACTGCCTACATTGTACGAAAAGCTTTCTACATCGCCCACCTCATTAGTAAGGGTATCTCATCCAGGGACAAGGTGGTCATAACATCCCTGATCCATTAATGAGTACAATGCCCCTTTCAGGATGTACCTCACAAAGCACATGCAGCAGCTGGAGAGACCACAGAGGTTCCTCACCCAGAGAATCCAGGGCCTCAAACATCTACCCTACACAGATAGGCTAAAAGCCCTGTCCTCAGTCTCCTACAGACTCCTCAGAGGTGACCTCCGTCTGGCATACAAAGCAATCTCAGACCTCACCCAGATGGGACGGCTGCATATCCACAAGTCAAGCCGCACTCAAGTAACCCGCACGTGCAACCTCATCCTGGTCTGTTACATCAATAGGACTTATTGCCGGGACAGATTTGTATCCCAGAGACTTCCCCTCTTGTGGAATAGACTCCCTCTCCACATAAAGCAGAGTACCTCATTAAACCTTTTTAAGCGCAACCATGATAACTGGATGGGGAACAAAAAATACACTCCTGGGATTCCACCTGTGTCTCTGCTTGACAGTGACATAGGGTGCCGACTTGTTGAAACATGGGCTAAATTCTTGGCTAGGCTTGTAAGTGCCTCAGGGCCAATTGCCTAGTAACTTCCTATGATCCTATGATCCTATGAACATGTCTCTGTGATGTGTGGGATGGAGCACTGATTGTGACCCAGATCACTTGGATTCAGGTAATGGTCTGGCACTGGAGGGGATCGGCAGGAAAAGGGAAAGTGAAGGATCATAGCCCACTCATCTCTCCCAGGAGATAGGAGTGGTTCATGTGCATTCAGTGGCAAACCTGGCAGCAAGATCTCACTGGTACACACCAGAATGACCACCACTGGTGCTGGGAGGGGAGGGCAGGGCCACTTGCAGGGAACTGTCTTAGTAAAATTGAGGAACATCCTCAGTGGATGGCGAAGTGAATGCCTCTCTATAGCATTTAGCTAGGTGTTTGAAAAATATGACCAGGGAGAAACTAAGGAAAATGTGAGCTACTGCTGATGGTTGTCTAGATGACAGCCCCCTCCTTGTTGACCCTCATCCAGAGTTGTAGAATGAAGGGACCAATTGGCTAGGAGGAAGCTGATGACTAGCAGAGAATGGAAGTAAAGTGTTGAAAAATGCTCTATTTAGTTTCCCTGCCACCATAAACAGAAAGCAAATTGCCATAGCCATACTTTAAAAAATATGTCCCCTGTCCCTTGTGAATTAATGTGTTACATAAAGTAATGCTGTTTTCATTATCTGTTATATAAACACAAAAAAAAAGAAAATTAATGTTATCAGAAAAATATTAGTTTAGTTCATTTAATAAAGCCAACACACATTGTATGCACTTTCCCATTGGGTATCACAGAAGAATGCCTGTTATTAAAGAATGACAATTGCTAGCTGCAAACATTTTGAAATTCTATGTCTTGAATGTCCTCATCATAAAGTACATAGCAAAATGTCACAGTACCACTTGGCAAAATGTATTTCCCCATCCTGTGTGCATTATTTATATATATATATATATATATATATATATATATATATATATATATATATATATGTAGATTCACTTTATAGCCTCGAAATACTGAAATATCAATATTCAGTATTTTGAAACTAAAAGTCGAATTTTTGAAACCACGAAAACTCAGAACCGCAAAATTCAAATTCTCGCACACTAGAGATTTTGAATTTCGCGCTTCTAGTGCACACACACACACACACACACACACACACACACACACACACACACACACACACACACTAACCATCCTCCCCACACACAAACGCAAGCTCTCTACTACATAAAAGCAGGGAGGCAAGACCCCCCTACAACCCCCCATGTGAGGAGCTTAAATATTCTCACTCCGAGGTCACACTACACACAGACACACACAAAACACTATCACACAAGCTACATTCTCCTCGCACACACACATCACAGCAACAAAACACACTGAAACACACCACAGCCCCTACACAAAACCCTTAACACACACACACATTTACCTGAATCCATAACCACAGCGAAACCTCAGAAGCGTGAAATTCAAAACCGCCAATATTCGAGGTTTGGAATTTCACGCTTCTGAGCTTTCGCTGTTCTCAGGATTCCACTATATGGACTCGAAATACTGAATTTTGATATTTCAGTATTTCGAGCTTCTAAAGTGAATATATATATATATATATATATATATATATATATATATATATATATATTGCTACTTAAATTGTTCATTGTGGAAATACAGGAAAGGAAATAAGCAGTACTGCACAGCTTTTCTTAAATATAGTACATTTCCTGTAGTATCTACATACTGTTTTGCAACTGTCATTGGTATCACAGTATCTTTCACAGTGCGCTAACAATATCCGTCTTCTCATTTTTTTTATTCAGCACTGAAATATCAAATTTTTCATTCTATAGGCATCATACAAATCTGCCATGTTTTCTCATAATTATGAAGTGCAAATCAAAAATCTACATCTTTTCTCAGCAAAGTAATTTATCACCCCCAAGTTAATCAATGTGTATTGAAGAAAGCAGTGTTGTTTTCACTACCTGTTTTACAAATAGAAGAAAAACTAAACATTGTAGCACTGCTTTCTTTTAGAGAAGTACTTTTTATACAGACTATACATGTTGCTTTATACAGTCATTTAATCAGGTATCACAGAATATCACTATCACAGTATAATGCAATGTTACTAGCAATCTTTTCAGTCTTTTTTCATAGTGAGTTCTAGTGTCACAGATTACATTCTACCTTCATTGTAAAATGCTGTATCTTACTTCCCAGAAATCATGAAGCATAATGCAAAATCTTACAGTTCCACTCTGTTGTTTTCATATATTTAAATAGTATACTGATGATGCTAACTTTGGATACAATCTCTTCTATAATACCCCCCATTAAACATTACTATCCTGACTACACTGTTTTGTCTCATACTAGATGTGTAGAATATTATTTGTCTTAAGAGAATTATGTATGTTTTGCAATATTCTGTCTATTCCTTCCACAACTGCCATTCATGTATTCACTGATTTGAAATACCTGAGTTTTTTGAACTAGTATTATATTATTGTTTTGTCATTTACCTTTTTGTACCCATATTCTCTGTATCATAGATATTTATATTTAACATTTGCTTTATGTCCAAAGTGAAAATAATATCTGTTGATTGTTTCATCTTTCTGTGATGCTTTACCAAACAGCACTGTCAATTTCTCTTGAAGAAAATATCTTATACATTTTTATCTCACTTATCAACAATTTTTTTCTAAGTTTATAAAACCAATTTGATACAACTCTGAGCATAGTTGGCTGAATAGTTTTGTTAAAACATTAATCTTTATTTTACATATTTTTGATGTCATTGCAAATGTGTATTTTTATTTTCACTGACATGATTACAACTGGCTTTAGCACAAATTCAGTAATGCAAGCTAAGGTATCTGATGCAATACTAAACTGAATTCAATGAGATGCATATTCACTTGCACAAAGAATAGTATCACATGCCATGACTAAACCACATGTAATGATCTTCAGATGCACAATACAGAAAAAGTCATGCCAGTATTAAACTATGCTATACATTTGATCATGCAAAGGAGGCAAAGCAATGTTGTTTTTGTCTTTATTATTATTTTACATTATTTTACTGCATCAACATTTAATCATATTATAACACAATTTGCTTATTATAGTGTCTTATCTGATGCTATGTTATTTAATTATTCATGACAGCCACTGCATTATTCAGTAACCAATGTTTTAGCGCAGTACACATTCAATGGTGCAAGGTAATTGAGGGGTGTGGCCAAGATGTCAGAGAGATAACAGCACTTTTTTGATGCTCTGCTTAACAGAAATTTCTCTGACAGGAAATTTTCTTAATATTATTTTAAAAACATCTAAGTTTTCTTTCACCTATATATTTAGATACAGTGGATTATTTTTTTCTGCAAATATTTCAATTTTGGTGAATAGAAAGTGAATTACATCCTGTCTGAAGTACAGCAGCTGAATATAACAGACTCTCTCAGCCATGAGTCATTCAAAAGCCTCTCTCCAGGAAACTTCCATGAAGAAAGAATTACAAACAATAATATCCAGTATTCAAGATCTTTCCATGAAAATGGACAATTTAGAAAAAATCATGGAAAACATGAAGAAAGAAAATAGAAAGCAGATTGAAGAATTCAAGGAGATAATTACAAGACACACAGACCAGATAACAGAAATTGAAGAATCTCTTAATGAAATAGACGGAAGACAGCATGAAAATGATAGCCAGATTGACTTCTTACTAAAGCAAGACACCGCACTTTCAGATAAAGTGGAGGACCTAGAATCAAGGTCACGAAGAAATAATATTAGAATATACGGCATACCTGAAAAAATGGAAGGAAATAACACAATGCAGTTCTTGAATGACTGGTTGCCTAAGACACTAAACCTACCTGAATCTCTCTCTTGGGATAGAGAGAGCTCACAGGTCATTGTCAAATATGCCTGTGTCAAAAAATCCAAATGCTTCAAGATCCATTATTGTAAAATTTTTATCATCTCAAGACAAGGACTTAATCCTGAGAACAGCATGGGCAGGTAATCCTATACAAATTAATATTCGAAACATAAGATTTGACAATGACTATACCTTTACTATAATAACTAAAAGAAAAGCCTGCATTCCTCTCATTAAAAATCTGAAGAAAGCTGAAATTAAAGCACAAATCAATGTTCCTGCCAGAATTAAAATACATCTATCTGAAGGAATAAAAATATTTAATAATCTTGATGACGCCTTTGAATATGTTAAAAAGAATAAGATTTTGGAAAACACTGAAGATATGGACATCTCATTACCTAGTTTAAAAAGGCAGGCAACAAATGGAAAAAATGTTATCGATTGATAAAACAAGCAAGAAGCTTAAGGGTAAATAATACAAATGAAGCTCTTCCAGAATCCCTCCAAATCCCAAAATGTTCGTGCTACAAATCACCTACATCGGGGAAAAACATACATGTTAAGGTAAAAATCATTTAATATTTATTAAGTATGTTTATTTATTTATTTTTAAATTTATTTGCTGTTTAAAAGCCTTTAATACAAATACGCTAGAATGTTAAACAGATGTTAAAATTTTAAATCTTCCCTTGACAGAGTGTATTATTAGTTGACAACTACATAGGGGCAATGTAGCAATACCATAGAAATATTGGTTAAAACAAGAACCCCCTTAATACCGGATACTGTATGTGTATTAGATTATGATGATATAGATTGCTCCGATAAGTGAAATGAAGGCTCCCCATCTCAGTGCAATTAAATGAAAGTGTAGCCCCTTTTTGCATCAGCGGGCTTTCTCTCCTGTTAAATGTCATGTTATGCTTGGGTCCTTTTAGAGCTAATGGATATAACTTAATGTGACTTGTACTAAATAATTTAAAAGGTATTGGAAATTGTTCTTTATCATAATAAGAGAAGATTGTTTTCTTTTTAAGAATCCATCATGACATGTAAAAATGCATTCTCATACACTTGAGAGGTTTGTGTCTTTACTAAATGTGGTTTGTGGGTCCATCTGCTGACGGAGAGGGAAAAGGAGATGTATTTTCTGATGAAAGCTGGTGGAGTGTGTGTTGCAGGGACAGGAGGGTTTTATGCTTGATATCAGATACATTAGCCAGTAAAATTGATAGTTACAGAGAATTTTATATTTATATAAAATGGGGCAAAGTTTTTTTTTTTTTTTGTACTTCATATACATGCTTTTTGAGTAACATATTCTGTTTTTCTTTTCTCTCACAAAATGCACATCACGAGTATCTCGTGAAAAGTTATCATAGCTTGCTGCAGATTCCCTAGTGCGAGCTTTTAACCGCCAAAATTCAAATGTTAAAGGAGAAGGAAGGGAAAAAAAAGGAAAAAGAAGGCTGTTGCCTCGAGACTTCTTGGTCAGATCTTCTTTGTAATACAAGAGACTTATGCATGCACTCTCTCGAAGTCTCTTTTGTCATATGAACTTTGGTTACGTATTCACGTTACCAGAAATCTTCACATGAAAAAAAAAGAAAAAGAAAATGGAACAACTGAATGCTTTATCACATACCAAGACCGACAAAGAAAAATATATAAGAAACATAGATATATATAAAGGTCCTTTTTACTAAACCAGTGTTGATGCCTATGTTGTTCCCTTCATAATAAGTTTTCTGATGACATGTTTTACAAAGTAGTTTACACTTGATCATTAGTTTGCAGCTGTAGCTAACAGATACAGTGAAAAAATAGACTAGATCATCTGATCCTTTTTGGTTAGCAGAACAGAAAGCGGCATATGCAATGGTTATAAAGTCACTAAAATACATTATCTATTGGGGGTTAATGTGTTCTTATTATTTTTAAAGTAGATCTTGGGGTAGCTATGTATTTTCTGTGCTTTCATCTTGATATCTTCATCCCCAATCTTATTGATTATATGAGTTGTTGGTTGATGGCAATACTGCTGGATTGGGGAAGCCAAAGCTGCAGACAGACCATTACAATAAATAATAATTCTGTTATAAAAGGGTGAAATAATATATTGGGTCAGGAAAAATTTCGGTTCCAAAGAAAAGGAGACAGTTCTGCTTAGAGAATGATCTTAGTTGTTACTGAAGTGATGCTTTTGCCTCACTAGTCAGTGATAGTAGTAGAAGACTGTTAGGGGGGGGGCAGTGCAAAGTGGGGATGGTTACTCTTGACTTATAGTTACTACTTTCATCAGGACATGAGGACAGTTGTTATTTCCAAAGGTAGCCTTTACTTTTTAACTGCTTTTCTAATTAATAGTTTGCATTATTTTGGATTTATAGTGAATAGTGAAATTGTGATCTACTTAATCCACCTCCAGCTACATAAGTGCATACTACAATCTGACATTTTCACTAATATTCATAAAATATTGAATGTTTTACTGTCTGTAGACTACATTTTCTAGCAAAAGATATATTGCATGTTAACCACTGCCACTCTAACTGAAAAAAATATTGGTAAAATGTTTTAATGTATTTTGTTAAAAAGGACAACTTAAGGGAACACATTATTACTATAACATCTAAAAATGAAGTGTCCTTGAAGGTTAAAAGCTGTGACTTCATTATATGATATTTTTATCAAAATCAAGCTACACTACATAGTTTCTTTAGACTCACATCTTTGGAAAGAAAAGCTAATGTTTTTGATGATTACACATATCTATATACCTGCATAGATATTTGTGCAACTAAAATATTATCTTCTCATGTAAAAAATTCTCATTAGTACATCTTTATTTTAAATATCTTTAATACCTTAAGAAATTATTTAAGGTTAATCAGATATGTTTTTTTAGGGAAGGAAAAACTGGTGATTTTATATCTTATATAAAAGGAAAATAAGCCTATAGGCTATATATTAATATGCTGATTCTATAGTAAATATTAACACTGTTGTGATTTCACAGACATGTTCATACAAGAATGTTTTGTTATATGATAAATGTTCTTATTTTTATACATAAACTTCTTTACTGAATTCCTAGATAAGTAGGTTTTGATCTAATGTAGTATACTAGATTAAGATCTGTATTAGTATAGAATAGACATAAATGAATATGATATACTATGTCATGATACAAGTTTAAAGGCACTGTTCTTAAAAATTTTGAAAATTACATTATTTATGGTAATAGATGTTTTTCCACTGTATCTCCTACATAGTAATACCTATTCATCCTGGAGAATTAATAGGTTGTAGTTTGTTGATTCAATAAAATATTAGGTAGTAGCATTAGAGAACGATAGTCTTGAGCACTAAGGATGATAGAGGGTGGTATTGATGGCTTCTTCATCAATCCAGGAAGTAGGTGTGCCATGGTTAGTTTTGTATATAGTTATATTTTCATCTTCTATGAACATTACTTGTTAATTAAGTCCAGAATAGTATTTATCCATCAACAGCTTAAAGTAATCAATGTCTGGGTTTAAATGTCTGTCTCTGAATACAAATGGTCTTAATAACCCTACTAAAAGAGGAAGGTTACTCAAATACCTAGCATCTAATAAAGCTGATATTATATTTTTGCAAGAAACGCACATTATTCAGAAATATCTAGAAAAATGGCTTTTAAAGGTTATAGTATTCTAGCTGAATCTCATTTCCAAACAAAGAGAAGAGGAACCATGATTTTGTGGAAAAATACATTACCAATACCTAAAATAATTAACAGTTTCTCTGATAAAAATGGTATGTTGTGTCTAGTAGTATTGGAATTGAATAAGAAATGTTTTACTTTAGCAAATATGTACTGGCTACCTGGTATTGGTGCTAAATCTGCAAACAAATATTTGGAAATAATAACAGCAAATTCTAAAGGAGATATCATTTTGGCAGGTGATTTTAATTGTATTCTATCATCTACAGATACCACTAATGTCAGCAATATTAAGAAACCAGCATCAGCCAAAAAATTGATAGATTTTGCCTCATTATATAACCTAAAAGACATATACATGATCAAAGAGTAGAGGTCTCTCAATTTTACTCACTTTTCTTATAGATATGGTACACAGACGACTATTGATAAAGTGTTTATATCTGACAGCCTATTATCTAAGACTCAAGATGTAATGATTACATCATGCCCTCTGTCAGACCACAATGCCATACTATTTAAAATTAAAATTAAACCAAACAATCTTATTCATTGGCAGAGACTACCAGCCTATATTATTAAGATAAAAGGATTCAAAGAATGGTTTATAAAGGAAGTAAACTATTATATTGAACTTAATAATAATAATAACACAAATAAAGTGTTTATTTGGGACTCTTTAAAATCTTATATATATGGGAAAATAAAAACCTGGTATTTACATAAAAGGAAAAAATGGGAACAAGAATTATTAAATCTACAATTGAAAATTGACACTTTAAAAAAGAACTTACACCCCAAAGAATTGGGCTCGAATCTGGAATTAAAACAACTAAATCTCGAATGTTTAGAAATTCTTAGTCATAAAGTAGCAATTAATTTAGAGAGGTTAAAATTACAATCTTATTCATCTAATCCAAAACATATGCATAGATTAGCAGCCAAAACGAAACGTTTTCACAAGAGTAAACACATAATTGAAATATTAGACACATCTAAACACAATTCAAAACCTTCTTCAGATCTAAAAGATATTTTAGAGATTTTTCGTTCATATCATGAAACAATGAATAAAGCAAACTTAAACTTTACTAATAATAGTTCAAAAATAGAATTTCTAAAAAACAATATGAATAATAAACTTTCTAAAGAACAAAATAATAGATTACTTAAATCAATATCATTTTTAGAAGTTAAAGAAAGAATACAAAATCTTAAAAATAATAAAGCCCCTGGTCTTGATGGCATAATAGGTGAATTATATAAAATTTTCCCTGATTCCGCTTTGAAGATATTAATGAAAGCACTTGAGGAAGTTCAAATAAGTGACAAACTTTGTCCTTCTTGGAAATATTTGCTAATTTCTCCCATTCTAAAGCAAGATAAGGACTCCAAATTTGTTTCATCATATCGTCCTATTTGCCTATTAAATATAGATTATAAAATATTTACGTCTATTTTAGCAAACAGATTAAATCAAATGATGCCGACTTTAATAAACAACGATCAAACAGGTTTTATACTGAACAGAAAAGTTCAGGATAATACTATTAGACTTTTAACTTTAATAGATTTTGCAAATAAAAAAAAAAGAATTATCACTCATCAGTCTAGATCTATATAAAGCATTTGATTCTATTAACTGGACATACTTATTTATGGTATTAAAAGAATATAATTTCTCCTCAGAAATCTTAAACTTGTTAAAAAAATTATATGAAGGTTCTATAGCGTATATTAAAATTGGCGCTTTTTTATCTGGCCCACTTCAAATTCTAAAAGGCACTAGACAAGGTTGCCCTTTATCCCCACTACTATTTGCATTAGCAATAGAACCATTTGCTAATTTTATAAGAAACAATATAAACATAAAAAGTTTTGATGTTAATGAGAACTATTCTTCTAAAATTTTACTCTTTGCAGATGATATCTTATTAACTACTGGAAATATTGATTCATCTATTGATCACATTATCAGATGATTAAAACTCTTTGAGGAAATCTCAAACCTTAGATTTAACCAAAACAAAACAGAAACTATTCTCATCAATAAAAAATTGAATAACACTCTATCTAATTACAATAACTTTAACTGGACCAATGATAAATTGAAATATCTAGGGGTTCATATTCTGTCTAAATGGAAGGACACTATAAATATAAATTATAAAATGTTATTAAATAAAATCACAGAATACATTAATAGATGGAAGAAAATGTTCTTTACTATAGAAGAAAGATTATCGCTGATAAAAATGATTCTATTACCAAAAATTCTTTTTTATCTTCAAACATTATTGGCTCCTTCTTCTAGAAAACAACTTAAACACATAAACACTATATTAATTAAATTTCTATGGTATCCTCAAAAACCAAGGATTAAATATGATTGGCACTATAAAAACTGGATTGAAGGAGGGATTGCTTTTCCAAATTTTGAGCTTTATGCTGATGCCATTATTCTTAATATAACAAGTCCGTGGTTAAGTATAAAATACCATTCAACCTGGAAAAATTTACACAAAGCAATACTATTAAGTAATTTTGACAAGTTTTTCAAAAACATACATTGTTCTGAAAATATTAAGCTATTTATAGTTATTAAAGAATTCTTCTTCAACAATGAGCAGGAAAAATCACATCATATTCCTATAATTAAATATATCTTGCAAAATTTTAAAAAAGTAATGAATAAGAACCTTTTGAACAACAATTTGTCCA
Organism: Protopterus annectens; assembly: GCF_019279795.1. NCBI lineage: Eukaryota > Metazoa > Chordata > Ceratodontiformes > Protopteridae > Protopterus > Protopterus annectens. Next base: position 112,223,675 of record NC_056729.1, on the reverse strand, counting down.
TTCTAATGTTTCCAATAATCTTAACCAAGGGATGCTTTTATTCCTTTAACATGATGAAAATAAAAACTATGGAAGAAAATGGGTTATTATTCTGGCATCAGTTTTTAGGAACTAACCTACCTTTTAGCCAGGTATAATATCTACCAAAATAACTGGTTAAATATTCAAATCTTCAGAGAATTTATTTTAACGGAATTTAAAAGACATCATTTTCCTGCTATAACAGACCTCCCCAAAAAATTATCCATCCTCTTTGACTTCACCAATATAGGCTATAATAATGGTATCTCATTGTCAAGATTTTACAACATTCTTAGATCAGATCTAATAATATTAGATGACAATTTATGTAAATATATCAACAATTTCAACAACTCCCAAATACATATAAATGATAAAACTTTAATTCTCAGATCTGTTTACCATACCTCTTCTTCCACATATTGGAACATGTTTACATGGAAATTCATTCATAGAAGTTTTATTACACCAAAAAAAGCCTCTAGAATAAGCAAGAAAGATTTTAATAGATGTTGGAGATGCGAGGAGCTAATAGATGCCGACTGGGCACATATGTTTTTAGAATGCAAAACAATAACCACATTTTGGATGGAGTTTAAAAATTTTATTAAAGCTTTGTGGTTAGAGAGATGCGAGATCTCTGATTCTATGATACTTTTTAATGCACCAATGCCAAGGTATGTTCCACTGAATCAAATGAACCTCCTTTGGACTCTACTTGCTATAGCAAGAAAAACTATTACTAGAAATTGGAAATGTAAAAATAACCTCTCATTTAAGGAATTTATATCTTTTACTAAGATTAATTGTAGTAAGGAATTACAAACAGCTATGTTACACTCCTCAAACATGACTCATAAACAAATTGCCTGGATAAAGCTTAAAAAACTATTAGACAAAATGTAATGTTATTGAAGATTTGGTATCTATTTTGGACTATGTATATAGTTTTTGTAAAAATTTGATATTACGTTGTTTTTTCTTGTTAAAATTGTAATTATACTCTTGAAAATCAATAAAAAAAAATGAGAAAAAAAATGGTGCAAGCTAATGTGTTATGTGCAGTATTTAACTGAATTTAACATTGCACAAAGAAGGGTATCACATACCAGAATTAAACTGAATTTAATATTCTTCACCTGCATAATATAGGGAAGTTTATGCCAGCATTAAACTTTGCTATAAGTTCAACTATGCAAAATGGCAAAGGAGTATGGTATTTGCTTATTTATTTAATTATTTTTATTTATTTATTTGTTTGTTTGTTTGTTTTTAATTATTCTGCTACATCAGTGTTTCATCATAAAATAACATACTTTACTTATTATACTGTTTTATCTGACTGTGTTTTTTTAATTATTCATGTCAAGTACAGTGTTAAGTAGTCACTGTACACCAAAATGCCCTGCAGAGTATCATCTGCCATTCTTCAACCATGCATATAAGTCACAGCTGATTCCTAGAATGGTACCATGAATGGCTGCCACCATCAAAAGAGTTTACTAGGCCAGCATGGAAATGGAAGTAGATTGCCAGGCCTTTCTTGTATATCATACAGTCTTTCACATATACCTGCAGATAATTTAGCAATCATTAGTTTACCTGCTGCATGCCTTTGGGATGTAGGAGAAATTGGAAAACCCAGAGAAAACATACATGAATACAGGGTGGACATGCAGGCCCTGCACAGATGCCATCCTAAGTGAGAGCTGAACTACAGATTCTGTTGCTGTAGGGTGACAATTATACACACTGTGAGACTGTACCACCCATGTTATTCATTATTATTTATTATTATATATTAATAAAACCTTGTCATGGCTTTGCATGACAATGTTCATCACTGACAAATGTTTGTTTTTTGTGAGGATTTATATTTCTTCAAAGAAGTGTATTTTCCAAAAGGCAGTGCAGAAGCCCAGTGTTCTGTAAAATAATTATTGTAATCATGGCTGCACTACCACAGTCATTTATTCTGCCTGTCCAAGTGTAGTAATATTTCACCAGGACAAGCCTACTTAAATATTGGTTTACACATGTTGCAGATATTTTTCTGGATGACTGCTACAAGATAAAGTAGAATCTAGCTTCAGGGGAAGGTGAAAATATAATCTGGGACTCAAAAAATGGTACCATTAACACAATAATACACAGATAGCTATTTCTATCAAAGATAGCTGAAGAACAAATATCAGCCCCCGGCTTGAATATTATTCAAGAAAGGAAAACATAAAAGTGTTTTGCATTTTATAAGGGAAAAACAAGATCAGAGCAGCATAATGACTAGCTAAAGTGACAGTACCAGGACAATAAATCAAGAACCACTTAGGGAGAGGTCAGGCTACTTTAGTAATTAATAACTTAACCTTAGATTGTATGACATCAGAATAGTCTATATTAATAAAGTCACACATGTGGCCAGGAACCTTATATGTATGATGGGAGGGGGTTGGGCTTGCTCCCACACAACCTGCGGGTGTATTTTTTTTATTTTTGCCAAATTATAAACTCCCTCCACTAAGTCTCAGTTCAGTTTTCTGTACCATAACAAACTGATGCTGGTAAAAACAGCAAAGGTAATTCTTACAGAGGTGTTTATTATTTAATCTGTACGTTAAGCAATAATCTAACAAAAAGGTCTTTTTCTAAATAAGTTCCCAGTCAACACTGCCATTCACGTTCATACTGTAAAATCTAATCATTAGAACTGAAATATAACTAATATAATTATTTGCAGACCAAGAAGTTATTGTCCAGATTCCACTAACTTCATGGAATTTGGCTGACACCATTGAGTTGTGCACACGATTTGCAGCAAACCAGGTTATGTGCAAATGTGCCCTGGTCTAATGAAAGGAAATGAAATTGCATGCATTTGTGTCCAACTGTCAATGCAGTCTACTATAAAAATGTAGAACTATTACCAGGTCTTGTTTTGTTTCCAAGTGAGCTCTAGACAAATATCAGTCAACTGGTAATCAGCAGTGGCTCAGTAGCTCAGTTTATTAAATGCTCTGCATAAAGCTCATTTTGGCACACACAAACCAGGGTTCAAATCCAGGAGTATACAGTAATAAATAGTACTGAATCAGTTATGTTATGATAACAATTTTTTTCTCCACAGGAACTGCAGGTAAATGGATGAGGTAGCCTATATTAGTTAAAATCCAGGAGCATATAGTAATAAATAGTGTTGAATCAGTTAGGGTATGATAACAGATTTTCTCTCCACAGGCACTACAGGTAAATGGATGAGGTAGCCCATATTATGGGGATATAATTGTGTGTACAGATGTCACAGACTGTTAAACTCATTACCAGGCTTGTGATAATAGTGCTGAAATGAAGGAAATAAGTACAACTGTTAAAATGAAATAAAGAAGTAAAATATGTAATGTTGGAATGGCTGTATGTCTGGAGTAACTATCAAATGTTGCTCCAGTCAATTAGGCATCTGAACTACATACCTGTGCAGTCATTGCTATTAGTATCTATCCCCATGCCTGCCAAGCAAGGTATGACAGTTGTTTACTCTCTGTACCATACAAATACATGTCTCTTAAGTGTCACGCTGTTACGGAATGTAATTACTGTTATGTAATCCCACCATCACTGATGTATCACTGACATGATAAATGTCAAAAGCAAAGTAACAGAACATTAGCCCACAGAACACTTTGTTAGTTATATAGGTCTGCCTGATGTGCAAGTGTTCTGTGTAGTTATGTACCTGCAGGTATTACTGCCTGGTCCATACTGTCCCATGTGGATAGCTTGAGAGGCATGCATGTGCTGCAGCAGCTATAGGGCATCTATACACATAAAGAAAGGACAGACCTGTAGAGTAGATTGTACTACTGTTGTCAACTATTTAGCTCACAATGGTATTAATGGACTATATTTCTCTCTTTCCCCACCACATATCTTCATATATATCTGTTATTGTTATTCATTGGTTATGGTTTACTATTAACATATGCTCTGCAATAAACATTATTTGGGGCATGTATTTTATTATCATGTATTACAATGGTTGCATTATAACACATCTTGTTGAATTACCTGCGTTGTTGGCTTTATGCCATAATGGTTACTGGCATGCTGTTCATATACTGCCTGTTACTTTATGTATTGTTGTGTTCCCTATAATATGCATTGAAACTGACTGGGTTATTGCCAGTGTTCTGGCATGCTGTTATTACTAACAAAATGTTTTGTTCATAACTAAGCTATACACATTGCTATACTACTATCACCACAGCATGACAGTGTAAGCTGGTTCTTGGTGATCAACCTACACCATCTCAGCCGACCATGACACTGGGTACCAGCACATCTGGGACGCAGGCTGGTGGAGCCCCCTCCGCTGGCCCTGCACCACCCTCAGGTGGAACTGCCTCAGGGGATGGGGCTCATCCCCCTCGGGAGTGCTGGCAGAGGGGCGGTAGTCACCCAGGATCAACTACCAGCCATGATGTGCAGGATTGTGCATAGGAGTTATGACCAATGCCTGCACCAGTTTGAGAGCAGACTGGACAGCCTGGTGGGGCCTGAGGACCCCAGTGCCCAACCTTTAGCATAGCCACCTTTGGGGCAGTGAAGGAGCAGTGTTGACTGCCTATGAGTGGGAATCTCAGTCATGCTGCTGCCATCTGGAGGCACATGCACCTCTGATTGCACAACACCCTTCCCATTCAAGGTGTTTACCCCTTCATGTGTCACACACTACCCCTGTATGCAGTCTTGTCTGCCTTATCTGTCTGAAAATGCAACCTCTCCTACCCAACTTACCTCCCCACATGTAGCTACATCCCTGCCCCAACATTCCACTCTCTCCTTAAAAGAAATGAGTACCTGTCTCACAAAACAAGATATCACCCACATACATAGCTCTCCATTTCACACACAAGTCTACCAGACAAAACTAATTCTTACTTTAATTAACACATTTATGTCATTCTCACCCATCTCTCTGGGCTGTGAGGCTCCAAATTCCAAATTCTGTTATACCTGGACAGCTGTTGCTGTACAAGAAATGGAGAGCTATGGTCCTTTCCTACACCTTTCCTGCACAACCCTACCTGCATTTCAGTATGTTTTTCACTCTGTTTGCCCCATTGCACCACTTTCCTATCACCCCCTTTTTCTTTTCACTGTGCATCTTGCAAACCCACGCAAACCTGATTGAAACTGCTTTAATGATCTTATGTGTTTCTCATAGTGTTAGGCTCATTCACAAAAGAATTACCCCTGCCATGGCTCTAACTTGGGCCCCCCTTAACTACAGCACAATGCATTAGCCTACTAGGCCACTCAGATCTAAGTTAAAACAGGGCTTTCCATTAACATATACTAATTACCACTGATACACTGCAAGCACATATAATGGGAAAAATGGCAGTGCATTTGAGACTGTTATTCAGGCACTACACCAGTACACAATCAAATAAATAGTAATGGATGTATGTGAGGCCTGGAATAGCATGTATAACTGTCAGCTGTACAGTCTGTTGCAGAATGTCCACAGTTTTGCCCCCTAGTATTAGCCCGGTTTTCACAAAAAAACATATGTGTCTGGTAAAGTAGTGGCAAATCATCAAAGATTGAGGTTAGATAATCATGGCAGACATCTGAGTGTCATTCATCACACCCTTCAGAAAACATATGGTAATGCAAATCCTGTTATTCTATCAAATCCATGTGCAACTAACAGTGGGTAAAACTGCCTTCCAGTTTATAGCCTGCTACAGACCACCCTCCCAAACCCAGGAACCCCACTCGGCCTTCCTGAAAACACTGGAAAATATGAAGGTCTCTCCAAACACCATTATACTGGGCGACTTCAACTACCCAAACATAGATTGGGAGCATTACTCTAGCTCCAACACCCTTGCCCAAAGGTTCCTAGAATTCATAAACTCAAATGCTATGGAACAACTTGTTACCACTCCCACAAGAGGGGAAAACATACTGGACCTGATCATCACCAACATGGGGACTCTATGCTCCAGACCAGAAGTGTATCCTCACTGGTAAGATCAGACCATAAACTGATCTCACTGGATATTCACATCCCGACCCCACCCCTGCCCAGAAAACCACAGTGAAAAACTTCTCTAAAGCAAATTTCACACTCCTCAAAACCGAGGTGGAATCCTTCAAAGCCCCGGGCCTGTGGAAAATACGCCCAGACCGCAGAATCCTTTATAAATGCATTCTATGAACACCTTCAGGAATGCATGGATCATGCAATCCCAAATAAAACCAAGACCCAATCCTCCAAAGGCAGACGACCTGTCTGGTGGACCCCAGCCATAAACAAACTATACAATAGAAGGAGGAAGCTACTACATGATAGAGCAAAATCCCAAAAGGGAAGGCATCTCTGATCAGTATTAGCAAAAAACTAAGGGCACTCATAAAATCGTCAAAGGCCAGCTTCGAGAGAAAAATTGCACAGGACACTAAAGATAATCACAAGGCTTTCTTTAGTTATGTTAGGAACCTGGGTGGGAATTCCCAGATATGCTCAGAATTAGTCCAAAATGACAAAAAATACACTGATCCCACAGACATTGCCAACATCCTAGCTGACAGGTTCAGCGCAAACTTCTCCCCCCCCACCAAAGGGCAAATATCTATCCCAGCAGAGTGCTGCCCCTGACATCTCAGATGCTCAGGTGAGAGCTGCCCTCTCCAAAGCAAAAAACACAGCATCAATGGGACCAGACGGTGTCCCAGGCTGCGTCCTACATGAACTCCAAGAAGAGCTAAACCCAAACATAAAACTACTGTTCAATCTCAGCCTTACTACAGGATATGTACCCAAAGAGTGGCGTACAGCAACAGTGGTCCCTCTCCACAAAGGTGGTGCCTCAACGGACCCTGGAAACTATTGCCCCATAAGCCTGACTAGCTTGGTCTGCAAAGCTATGGAAAGGATCATCATGGACCTCATAAATAAAGATATTGGGGACCTAAAGACACTGGATCCTACCCAGTTTGGCTTTGTTAAGGGCAGATCCTGCCTCTTAAACCTGGTTGACTTTTTTGAAACAGTCACCAAGGCCATTGACGAAGGGAAGGTGGTCCACACAGCCTATCTGGACCTCGCAAAAGCCTTCGATACAATACCCCACTCAGGCATTATAGATAAGCTCACCAGCTTAAATATAAACCCCTATGTCACTAGATGGGTTGCAAACTGGCTCAAGGACAGAACCCACATGGTTAGAATTGCTGGAGCCATGTCAGACTCCAAACCAGTTACAAGTGGCGTCCCACAAGGCTCAGTCCTGGGACCTCTCTTGTTTGGTATATATTTTCCAGAGGTACAGGCCAACACAGAAGGACTGTGGCTGACCAAGTTCGCAGATGACTGCAAACTGGTCGCCATAATTGACTCTCCAGCCGACACAAGCATCCTCCAAAAGGGCCTCATAGAAACAGACAACTGGTGCCAGAGCCATGGTCTCAAGCTAAATGCCAAAAGTGTATAGTCATCCCTTTGGCAAAACAAAGTGCCACAAATTACCACATAGGTGGTAATCCATTAAGTACAGAAGACGTCATTAGGGACCTGGGGACCCAAGTTGATAGCAATCTCTCATTTGACAACCACGTGGCCAAAGTGGTTAGAAAAACATTTTATATAGCCCACCTAATCATGAAGGGATTCACATCTAGATTAGGAGAGGTCATCGTGCCTCTTTACTCATCCCTCATCAGGCCCATAATAGAGTACAATGCCCCTTGGAAAGTACCTCACCAAGAAAATCAAGCACAAAAACTCAAACAGATGCTACAAAAAGAGTAGAAGCTCTACTCAGTGGCATACCGGGCATATGCCCTGCTCAGAGACCTGACCTGTGCCTGGCGGGCAACCGCCATGTTAAGATTATGCTGCACAAACAAAATCAAAATCGAGCGAGCTACCGAGAGACTTGAACCTCCTCACTGAAGAAATGGGAGAGATGATGCAGGGACATGCTGGGGGAGGACGTGAGGACCAGAGGCCCCTTCACTATGGAAGTCCAGGTTAGGCAGAGTCCTCATTGACTCTCCTCATTGACTCTCTTCAATCTTGATGATGGGGATGGGAGGATCAGTTTACGACCCTGGTATCACTGTGTGTGTCACTGTTAGAGCACAGCATACTAACCTAAAAAAGGGCATAGCAAAATTAATTTAAAATGGGTGGCGAAAAGCCAAACAATACTGGCTAGCGGCTATAAATGCCCTAGGGCAGATAGGCCTAGTATGAACCTATGAACCTATTACACCTGCTGCTGATGCAGTAGAAGTCAGTCTGTTAAATATGCACTGCAGCATGCAGTACATTTTCATCTCCTGGTCCTGGGTTCAAATCCAGTGTAGTGCACATCAATTACATTCTTGTGAATACAGCAAATAATGACTGAGTCATGCAGTTTTAACTCACACAGGTTACTGCTACTGGATTATCTGCTACCCATGTTTGTTGCCTACTGTGACTGGCACTGTTACATAACAGATGTACGCTACCAGCCTACCACCTACCATACTTCACACCTCAAAGATCAGATCCAGACAAAACCTATACATAAAGAGGGGGGGGTCAAAGATCCAGCGACAGGGAAATGTTTTACAGTTTACCCCTACAAACATAGTGAGGTGCTAGAATAGCTTCCACTGCATCATAAAGGCCTTAAATATTGCACTGTGGTGCCATATCATTGGCTAATGAAAGTGCAACACAGCTATTTTGCATGCAGTTAGCAGGTCTGAGCCATGTATTGATGCACAGGCATTAACTGTTAATGAGCATTACCTACAAAAGGCAATCAACTGCCTATGGGAAACAGATCTGTATGTTGCTTAATCAAGACAGACTAGAATTTAGCAAGCTTTTTTCTTGAGAATTTGTTCACAAAATGATTACATCACTCTACCAGGTATGTAATACATGTCCCCATATACTGCGGCGCAGATGGAAGGACATAAGTATGGGGACATAGACCTGTAGCACATCTATGGGAATGACATGTGGGTGATACTCTGCTATCCAACAACTACAGGCATGCCTCTTTACTGTGTCTGCTGTCAATCAAATCACAGCTGTGGCCCTCTTACACCCTTCTACAATGGTCAGCTCCTGCACAAAAGCTAGTGGATTATGAGTTACACATATTGACAGTACATAAGGGTGGACGCAGCTGTAATATCACATGATGTACTGCTAGTCAGTTCCTCTCAGTCTGTGACTGTTACACAGAAATAGTTCAGACATTGTAAAGGTGTCTCTGACTGTCCCTGATGTACTCTGGCTAGGTCACTGCTTTGTTGACATTTATATCTCATCACTTCAGAGCTATGGCTGACATATCTGGCAACCCCCTACAACAGGGATTCAGGTCATACCCATTATGAATGTGGGAACACAAGCCCAACCTCAGCAACAGAGTGTACATATTGGCTATACAAAGTAAGACTATGAACAGAGTAACATATATTACTGTAGCATAGCTGTTTTCTGAGGGATCTAGCATGTGACAGCCAGATTCTCTATATTCTGACAACAACCATCAATTATTGGCCAAACATTTGTCAGAAATCCACATGTTTGTGCCAAAAGGTCCACATGTATCAGGCACACATACACATTCAACAAACATCTGTGTACTGGAGACGTTTGATGCCTACAGGGAAGATATACTACAGCAGGTTTGCATTGCTCTCTGTCATTGTGGCACACTGGTGTTGCTGGACTGTCCCCATATACTTGTAATAATGCACACCTATTTGTCTGACAGTGGCTGAATGACATAGTAGTGGGACTTTGCCCATAGGGGACACACCACAGTAGACAGCAGTGATGGGTGTGGACACATACAGCACACTTTGTCACGGCACACAGGGACATAACTAGTGTTGCTACTATGATGGTGATAGCCACACGCATAGTGTGTTGATAGAATGTGGGGTATGACGTGGGAGGTAGCAGTGGATAGGTCAGGCTATTTAGTTTGTGCAAGGTCTGTACATGGTGGATGTCCATTATCTGGTCCTGTGATGTGTCCCCCCCTTGTGTCATTTAGGAATGATGTATCGAAGGAGGCACCCACCATTTTCAGCCACTGAAATAATGCTATCCTGGATGGCTTCAGATTACATTATGACATTCTGCTGTCCAGGAGTTGCCAGCATCATGAACAGCATGCAGCACTGTGGGCTGACCTCATCACAGCAGTCAACCAGATAGGGATCCAGGACAGGACCTATGAGCAGGTCCGACATTGGGCATTATATATGGTCAATGCTGCAAGGCAAAGGGCTGCCACTGTGGCCAGGTACTGTGCAGCCACTGGTGGGGGGCCTGCAGCAGAACAACCCCTTTCAGCCACACAGGAATTCCTGGTAAACCTGTGATCAACCACCAACTCCCAACCATCCATCACCCCATACATCCTGGAGGTGGGTGCACCAGCATCCACATCAGAGGAGCATCCAGATAAGCTTCCTGTGTTCATCACTGTAATACTGTAGCAGTCATTGTGTCAGCCTCTGCATACCAGTACATGGGTGTCAGTTTTATCTGCATTGGGGTGGTTGGTTTTAACACACAGTTGTGCACACATACGCAGAATGCCAGCAATGGTGGCAGTATCACATTAGCTACTGTACATGTTGATATATGCACATATTACCCTGTAACAATACCACATTTGTTACTGATGACAATACCTCTCCCTCACATTTCCATAAGTCTGTGAGGTGTGGCCAGAGTACAAGGTCCTGTAACTTGTAAGTGTGATACTGTTGTTTTACGGATCATATATACGCTAAGAATGTTAAGGGCTGCTATTTTTCCCTAGGCACAACTGTTATGCTTAGCCAGAGTACAACAGTTGTGCATTCAATTTTGGAGGGGTAAACTAAAGTGCATTGAATGGGTAATCACATCTGTGCATTTGCAGGAGCAGTAACACATTTGTACTTATTTATAAGAAGGACTATGCAGCCTGCTATACAGAAGGCAATCACTCATAGATGCCTGTTCACACACAATATGGAGATGGTACATACCTGAAGCAGTGATATTATAACTGGCATAGTATGCTCAAGAAGAGTACACTGTGTTTTAGGCATAGGTCTATCACATACACTGACATATTGCTTATCTCACAGGTGGACAGTAGTGGCAACATTAACCAGACGTAGCTGCAGTGCATGTTATAAAGGTCCTGTTTTGTTTGTGTATGTTGTAGTCTGTTTGTGTGTTGTGCATGCCATCTGAAATAAGATGTGTAATGTGGAATACAGTTTTGGCTCCTCACCTGTATGTGTGTGTGTGTGGATTACCATACATAATAGTGCAGATAGTAATGTACTTATTTTGCCTTCTTCCTCACAGGTGTATGTAGGGGTTGGAGTGTGTCCACCTCACAACCTGATGTCAGTGTCTCATCAGATTCTGTTGATGATGGTGGCCATAGTGAAGCACAGGTGGGGTTGCTGGGGGCTGAATCTGTCCCATGGGGTTGACATTCCACTTCCACTCCCATTGTCCTTGATCACAGTCAGTATGCCCACACATACCCAGTCGCCTGAGGCCACTGATATAGGACAGTCAGAGTGTGGCAACATCGAACAAGACAGTGTGGCAACTATGGCATCAGTAAGTGTAGACACTGGCCATAGCCAGAGAGTTGGAGGTGCCCACACAAGCAGATTGACAGGTGTGCTCATAGGAGGACTGCTGCCTATCCACCACCTGTCAAAGGTGTCACATCATCTGTCAACTGCGGCATGTTTCTGTCCATCATGGAGGCACAGGCATGTTCCAAGTGCAACACCAGATGGATGCTCACAATTATGAATGAAGCACAGTCTGACATCCGTGACAGCCTCCACCACATTGGTGATGCCATGGATTGTTTCACTGATATAGTGGACAGAGGGTAGGCTGACACAGTGTCAGTGTTTCACCGCATGTTGTCTGTATAGAACATCTGGTTGGAATAGGGCATCGGACACATGGACGTAGGTCAGCAACACCATCTGCTGAGAGTCCACATTGCCATGCACACTCACACTTCTGTAGTGGCAGTAGCTCCAGCAATACAGAATGGAGTGTGCTAGCCACACCATGACATGGTAGACCATGAGCATGTGGTCTTGGATGGTCCCATGTGGGACATGGGCCCAGCAGACAGCAGTCACTGTCAGCTACTAGCACCCCATCTGAGCCTGGGTATGGTGGTGCCAGTGCCATTCCTGGCAGAGTCAGTTCCCGTGTTTGTGGCCAGAGACTGTGAACTCTCCACTGTAACATGTATGGTCCACAGCTGTCCAACATACACACATGTAGGGCTAGCACTGGGTTTGATTGTGTACACCCACACACTCAAGTATCAATTTTACATGCAGTACATGCAGGTCACCAGCAGTCACAGATGGCACCTCTCCATGGCCCACCTAACCAGCACCCCTTCCTGACTTACATACATGCTGTCAACTGTTTGGCACAGCCTTGGCCTCTAGCATCCCCACACCATACCCTGTGCATGTAATGATACCTGTGTCACATCCCTGCCATCCATACCATCAATGCAGGGACATGCAAATATGTGTCTGATGCACATGGTGAGTATATTACTTTACATGTAGGTTTTGTAGTGTGGTAGTGTTTTACCATGTGAGCTGTTGTGAGCATGACAGGTGATGTATGCTGGCATGTGTCATGCATACACATCACAGTTTGCGTATCATTGTTACAAACCAACTGTAAAATAAATAAATGATGTAACACTGTTGTTAGTGTTGCAGACTGACAGGTGTCTCACATAACTGTGTATGTTTCTATTCCAGGAGTCTGTGTGGCTGTGCTATGGAGACTTGGTGCCAATGCAATCTGGAAATATATCGTTGATTGATAAGTATATTTCTTGGCATTTTAACCTTTCAGAGTTCTGCATTGTCTTAATTTTGCCTGACTGAATTGTTTTATATATTTTCTGGCATTGTTTTATGTTTCTCATCTGTCCTGAAACTGCTTCCCCCCTATTCCTGTGGTGAAGTTTATAAAACTGGTCTGACAGCTTTTGTGTTATCTGATTGATTCAAGGCTTGCTGATTTAAAAACAGTTTCTTATTGTAAATTCCTGCATACACTGTTGGAAACTCCTGGTGTCTGGCTGGTATGTGATTCTCAAACAATCTGGAAATATATCACTGATTGATAAGCACATTTCTTGGCATTTTAAACTTTCAGAGTTCTGCATTGTCTTAATTTTGCCTGACTGAATTGTTTTATATATTTTCTGGCATTGTTTTCTGTTTCTCATCTGTCCTGAAACTGTTTCCCCCTCCCCCATCCTATTCTTGTGGTGTTGTTATAGTTGATGGCTTTGCAGTTGCCCGCCCCTACTGTAAATTTGATCTGGGACACTAGTCCCAGTCTGGTGTTCACTCTACTTAATACAGAGAGAACATCTGAGAAGGCCAACCCATTTAGGTTCTTAACATTGAATTTTTCTTCTGTTCCTTCTTCCTCTCTCCTTGCACTTTACTTAAAAAAATGCACTTTATTCTGCTTTTGCATCTTCTTAAAAATACTCAGTTGTATTTATTCTGCTCCATTTATTACTGCTTGGTAGTAGCCTGATTAAATTGTAACTGTTATTCTAAGCCTTTTGGTTTAAGCACTTGGGCACTAGACCAGTTGTTTTACATTAAGAAGGTTTGTGGTCTGCATTGCTGTGGGAGGACAGGTAGCTTACATCCTTCTAAGCTGGGAATTTCTGACTGAAGGCTCAGTGTCTTTTATTCTAAAAGTGTATTAGTTCTGGTTAAAGCACTTGGGCTTCAGGCCAGTTATTTTTCATTAAGAAGGTTTGTGGTCTGCACTCTTGTGGGAGGAGAGACTAGATTATGTTGTTCTGAGCTGGGAATTTCTGGTTAAAGGCTTATTGTGCCTGCTTATATGAACTGTTTCTTTCTGAAATTGGTGCGCCTTGTTTGCTGTAGCATAGACTAGATTTAGACATCCTGAATCTAGCGTTGTTTGTATAACTTGAGCACTAATCCAGGCCATCATTTTTGGAGAAGGTTCCCCTGCACCCTAATGGCAGGAGTGTGCTGTTTGAACTTGTCTGATTAAAGACTGCTGGAACAGGGCTCGGTTTTTAACTTTTTTACTGATTAATTGGGTAATTTGTTTAAATCAGTTTACTTGTTTTCTATTGTTATATAAAAAATTGCACTTTATTCATCTGCTTTTACTGTATTTGAGTTTCTTCCTACTTTATTACTTTATTTTTCTTTTGCTGCTTGTTCTTAAAAGTACTTAATTGCATTTATTCTGCTGCATTTATTACTGCTTGTTAGTAGCCTGATTAAATTGTAACTGTTATTCTAATCCTTTGGTTGAAGCACTTGGGCTTCAGACCAGTTGTTTTACATTAAGAAAGCTTGTGGTCTGCACTGTTGTGCCAGGACAGGTAGCTTGCATCCTTCTAAGTTGGGAGTTGCTGATTGAAGGCTTAGTGTCTGTTATTCTAAAAGTGTATTAGTTATGGTTTAAGCACTTGGGCTTCAGGCCAGTTATTTTACATTAAGAAGGTGTGGTCTGCACTCTTGTGGGAGGAGAGGGTAGATTATGTCCTTCTGAGCTTGGAGTTTCTGGTTAAAGGCTTATTGTGCTTGCTTATTTGAACTGTTTCTTTCTGAAATTGGTATGTCTTGTTTGCTGTAGCATAGACTAAATTCAGACCTGCTGAATCTAGCTTTGGTTGCATAACTTGAGCACTAATCTAGACCATGTTTTTTTGGAGAAGGTTCCCCTGCACCTTAGTGGCAGGAGTGTGCAGTTAGAACTTGTCTGATTGACGACAGCTGAAATGGGGCTCAGTTTTTAGCTTTTTATTGGTTAATTGGTTAATTTGTTTAAATCAGTGTGCTCATTTGCTACTGTTATATAAAACCAATACACTTTATGCATTGCCTCTTAGCTAGGGTTAAAGTATTCCCGGTGCCATAAAGTCTGCTCTTTAAATTTTCCCTTAGAACTAGCCAGATTTTTAGTTTTAGCTCTCAAACTTGTTTCTTTGAGCTAAGCATTTGTTCAGAACTCGTTGTAAGCACTAAATAAGATACAAATTACTACAGCACTCAACTTTCCCCACTTGTCCAGAGGAAAACAGTTTTTAGTACTTAATAAATAAGCACCTATCCAAGCATGTCTAAGGGTCAGCTCCCGGTGTTTTCTCCTGTCTACCTGATGAAACTGGGCATCTTGGGCAATGCAGCAATTGCCTCATGTACACAGACAGCCCTCACCTCCTACCACCCAACACTACAACCTGTAAGAGATGCACTTATAAAGTCAAACTGGAAGCAAAGCTCTCTTCACCCAAGACTGGACTAGACAGTCAAGAGGAGAAGGTAAGCACTTGCACCACACCACACTCATCACATAGTCCCTCAAAAGCTACACCACAAAAACAGACACATAGGAACACAAAACACACACCTACATTCGCGAAGGCTCTCAACAGAAATCTGCTCAAGCAAAAGAGACCTCCAAAGCAGAAACACAAGCAACCTCCACCCCCCAACACAAGCTAAATGACACAACGCACAAACTCAGTGTGCCACTCAACCACAGCCCATAAGGCATAACAACGTACCCAACACTCTAGTCATAGGTGACTCTATAGTCAGGCACACTGACATTCCACTCACCAGGCTAAACAAGGAGAAAGTTACTGTCAGCTGCCTGTTGGGTGCCAGGATCTGCCACATAACGCATGCACTCAGGTCACTCCAAAACAAGTACAAATATGACTCTGTCATTGTCCATGTTGGTGTGAATGACCTGAAATGTACCTCCCTGGACTACATGAAAAGAAACATGGAAGATCTCTCCGATATTGTAGCCCAGGCAGATATGACACTAGACTTGAGTAGCATCCTGCCATCATCCAGAATAATATCACAGTACAAGAACAGAATGACTGACTTCAACAATTGGCAAAGCTTCTGGTGTCATTCTAAAGGGATCCAGTATTTGTCTGCCTGGGATGACATGATCAACAGACCACAATGCTTTGCCAGAGATGGCCTGCACCTGTCACCCTTGGGATTCTGGATATTGGCTAAGGCTCTTGCCATCCCTATAGTTCCTATTTTAGGCAAGGTTCAAATGACAAATTCACCACCGTAACAGGTACAAGCAAGCAAAATCTGAGGGTAATGCTACTTAACGCTAGAAGTCTAAACCTCAAAATGCATTCACTCGAGGCACTCCTTTAATTGGAGAACATTGACATCTGTGCAGTGACAGAGACCTGATTCAAGGCTACAGAGAGCACCCTTGCATTTCCAGGCTATAATTCATACCACACCTTTCGGCCACCTAACCCGGACTGAAACACTAAAGGTGGAGGTGTGTCCATATTCATTAAGAATATCCACATCTCCAGGCTAGTTGCTCAGCATAATGCATCCGAAAGTATCCAAGTGCAACTAACTCTTGGCAAGACCGCAATCCAAATTGCAACTTGCTAAAGATCCCCCACCATGCCCCAGGATTCCCACACCTCATTTCTTGATACACTGGAAAATATTAGGGTACAACCCAACACCCTCATAATGGGCGATTTCAACTACCCCACCATTAACTGGGAAAACTACTCATGTACCAACCCTTTTGCTCAACATTTTCTGGAATTCATAAATTCCAGTGCCTTGGATCAACTTATCCACACCCCCACCGGGGCAGCAATATCCTAGACCTGGTCATTACCAACATGGGCGACCAGTGCTCCACACCAGAGGTCAATTCCTTGTTGGTCAGATCCGACCACAAGCTAATCACCCTAGACATCCAAATCCCGCCCCCCCCCCCCAATTAGGGAAACCACAGTAAAAAATTTCTCCAAAGCCAATTTCATGCTTCTTATGACAGAAGTGGCAAATTTCACGACACCCATGCAGACGGCCAATAGAGGTACGACTGTTGAATCCTACACAAATGCACTTTATAAGCACTTACACGAGTGCATGGATCATACTATCCCTAACAGAACCAAGATGCTATCCTATAAAAAAAGGAAGCCAATCTGGTTGTCCTCTGCCATAAACAAACTCTACAACAGAAGAAAGAAACTGTTGCAAAAAAGAGTAAAATCCCATGATTGGAGGAACTCCCTAGTCAGCCTTAGTAAGAAGCTGAGATCCCTCATATAATCCTCCAAAGCTAGTTATGAAAACAAAATCACCACTGATTCTAAAGACAACCACAAAGCATTCTATAGCTATGTCAAAAATCTTAATGGCAACACTCAGATCCGCTTTGAGTTGCAGCACAATGGCACTAAATATAAAGAGCCAACTGATATTGTCAACATCCTGGTAGATAGGTTCAGTGCTAACTTTACCCCTCTCTCACCCCCTAAAGGGTCCATCTCTATACCGGAATAATGCAAATTTCCTGTAATCATGGCTGCACAGGCAAAAACCACACTCTCCAAAGCAAAGAACACAGCATCCATGAGACCTGACAACATCCCAGGCTGCGTTCTACATGAACTACAGAATGAACTGGCAGCCCACCTAAACACCATGTTCAATCATAGCCTCACCTCAGGTTTTCTGCCCACTGAATGGAGCACAGCGATGGTTATTCCACTCCACAAAAGAGGAGCCACCATGGACCTCAGGAACTACCACCCATTAGCCTAACGAGCCTGGTCTGCAAGGCACTGGAATGTATCATCATAGAACTTATAAACAAAGACATTGGCAATCTCCAACCTCTGGACCCCACCCAGTTCGGGTTTGTAGAAGGCAGATCATGTCTCCTAAACCTGATAGACTTCTTTGAAGCAGTCACCAAAGCTGTAGACGGGGGTAAAGTGTTTCACACAGCCTATCTAGATCTCACTAAGGCTTTTGACACCATCCCCCACTCTGGAATTATAGATAAACTCACTAAACTAGGTATGAATCCCTATGTCACAACATTTGTTGCCAACTGGCTCACTGACAGAACCCACACTGTAAAAGTAGCAGACTCCAAATCTGACTTCACACCGGTGACAAGTGGAGTACCATAGGGTTAAGTCCTGGGTGCTCTCCTGTTTGGTATCTACTTTTCTGAAGTACAGGCTAACACAGAAGGTCTTTGTCTAATGAAGTTCCCAGATGACTGCAAACTAGGAGCCATAACTGAAACTCCTAAGGATGTGTACATCCTACAAAAGGGCCTCACTGAGACAGATGCCTGATGTCAAAGCCATGGCCTCAAGCTCAATGCCTAAAAGTGCATTGTCATCCCCTTTGGTAAAAACTCTGTAACCATGAGCTACCACATAGGTGGTAGTCTACTTAACACCAAAAGTATGATAACAGACCTTGGGACACAGGTGGACTTTGATAATCACATCGCCACAGTAGTCAGGAAATCCTTCTATGTGGCACACCTCATCACAAAAGGTTTCTCATCCAGGAAAAAAGAGGTCATTGTTCCCCTCTACTCATCACTCATTAGACTCATTATAAAGCACAATGCCCCTTTTGGTATGTACCTCAAAAGACATCTACAACAACTGGAAAGGCCGCAGTAATACCTCACAAAGAGGATTATCGGCCTCAAACAGATGCCCTACACAGAGCGTCTCAAAAAACTCCAGCTTTACTCCGTCGCATATCGCCTACTCAGAGGCGATCTCTGACTAACATACAAAGCTATGTCATGCCCAGAGCTGTTGGACATGCTCCACTTGATGAAATCCCAATCCCTCCGAGCTACACGCTCTAGGGACCTAAACCTTGTCGCCACAATAAACAGAACATGATGGAGGGATACATTTCTGTCCCAGAGACTTCCCATACTCTGGAACAAACTACCTATCTATATCAAACAAAGCTCCTCATTACCACTCTTCAAAAACAATCTTGATTGGATGGGAAATAAGAAATTCAGCCCGGTGATCACCTCTGTGGCTCTGCTCGACAGGGGAGCAGGAAAATAAATTTCTTGGGTGGTGAAAGCCAGGGTACCTTTTTTGCTAGGCTTATATAGGCCCTAGGGCCAGTAGCCTAGTACCTACCTATAAACCTATGAACCTATACAGTGGCACAGGATGGCATGGCAGCACAGCAGAAATATGACATCAGCAAGCTGAAGTTCTACACATACATGGTTACCAGGGTGCATATATGTAGAACGGTGTGTCAAGGACAATGGGGGCAGTCAGAGTAATCATGCATTCATACCCTGTGACAAGGCCTATTACCCTTGATATGTGTCACCTGGGTGTTCTGTACATACAACTGTAGGTGGTGGTGGATAGCAGTTATGCCTAGGTAAATGTGGGCTATGTAGGGCCAGCAGCCAGTCACAGGGTGGTAAAATGCATGATCACTGCATACCCATATGTGTACTGCTGCATGGAAATATGTTTGTATACACATGCACACACAGACACACACAGGCAGAGTGTTGCCTGTTGTGAGATTTGAACCCCTACCTATCTTGTAGTATTTACTGTAACACAAAGTACTTATCGCATGTGCCACGGAGTTATCTGCTATTAGATTGTCAGCCAGTGCTGTTAAGGTGGATGACATCAGCAGGCCTTGTAAAGGAGGACAATGGAGAGACTGGCAAGTAGTCACAGACCTTATAACCATAACACACATAGGCCATAAAGGCATGTCCTTACTGCTGCAAGGGGATATATTTATACACACACACATGCACATACATAGAGTTGCCTGTTGCGGGATTAGAACCCCTATTTATCTAGTACTATACACTATAGCACAACATGCTTATCGCATGTGCCATGGAGCTTATCTGTTATTAGATTGTCAGCCAGTTAAGGTGGATGACATCAGGAGGTGTTGAGAAGGAGGCCAACGTTCAGGACTCTTGTCACAGGGCCATAAAATGATTAACCATTTCACAGTCATAGGCCAGATGGGCATGTCTGTACTGCTGCAAGTGAAATATTTACACACACACACACACACACACACACACACACACACACACACACACACACACACACACACACACACACACACACATTGTGGTTGAAGTGAGATTATAACCCCTACCTACCTACTATTACACACAATAGCTCGCAGTATTTATTGGACGCACCACCGGTTAAATCTGTTGTACATGTATCACTATGCAATGTGACCTTGTATTACAGAGCATGTGTGGCCTGCAGAATGAACCTGCATTATGCTATTAGTGAATGTAGTGTCCTAGCAGTGGGGAACCTGTTAATACCCCTACTATATTTGTACAGGTGCCAGTTTTGCCATGTCTGGCTGGTTGCAGTTTGCTGTGTGGACAATTGGCCAGTGAGAATATGGCCTATGCAAGTTCTGCATTGAAGCTATTGCACATTACACCACCTGCTCAGCATTGTCTGTGTACAGTGTGACATTCCACAGGCACAGGGTATGTGGTTGGGCCGATTCTGTCATTATGTGGCTTTGGTCTGTTACCATCAGACAACTGTTGTGTGTGTAGGTGCAGATAAGTGTCAACATTCATACATCCCCATACACATATACACATGTGTGTGTATATATATATATATATATATATATATATATATATATATATATATATATATATATATCAGGAAAGTAACTGTAGCTGTGTGTGTGTGTGTGTGTGTGTGTGTGTGTGTGTGTGTGTGTGTGTGTGTGTGTGTGTTATGTGACTGTGTTATATACATATATGTGGAGGGTCTAACTCACTCTACACATGTATGTAGCTCTCTCCCTCACTCTCTCTCTCTCTGTATATATATATATATATATATATATATATATATATATATATATATATATATATATATATATATATATAGATATATAGATATATAGATATATAGATATATAACATATCTATGTGAATATATAATACAATATAGATATCACCTATATATATATATATATATATATATATATATATATATATATATATATATATATATATATATATATATATGGCACATAGTGATAGATAGGGTAATCATGTGTGGGGGGGACAGGGAGAGACAGATACATATACATAGCTGTCTGTATGCACAGACATATTTCCACATAGCAGTTCTTTGGGCAGAGGAGGCATCACACATGGGCTCCAGTCATCTAAGTGTAGGAGTATGCCCAGTGTGACTGTCAGTGCTTACAAGGTGACTTCAGGCCAGACCTGCCTGTACTCCAGTCTAAGATTTTGTGTGCTGCAGCCAACTGGCTGCTGCACCTGCTTCAGCACTCCAGCACCTCCATGATATTTTGTCTGAGGCATTCCATGGCTGTATGCTGAACGTAATATATGTTTCATACCTATCAACCATAATAAATTGTAATAAAATGTATTGAGTTTTGCATCATATGTATGTTATGTTGTACATAGCATTGTGATATTCTGGTACATTATTGGCAAAGCATTGTAGATTGACATTAGGAAGTCCTGACAGACATTTGAATTAATACACATCAGGAAACCCATGCTAATGCTCGACCTGTTATTCTCTGAACTTTCTACATTTGTTTGGCCAGTAGTTAATCCTTCTCCTTATATTTGGGCCTTTGCCCCACTACTGCTCATGACTTTGTCCAGATTTCCTGTTCTAAGTGGTTGTAGGTATGATGTGACTGGCATACATGCTGTAATGCCACACACAAGATGACAGTCTACATACCTCTGACTGTGCAGGTTTTTGAAAGATGTCCAGTATTCCACCACATATGTCTGCTCTGTTCCTCATGGCAGTTGTGTTTTTCTAGTAATATACTACTACATGGAGCCCACTGAATTGTTGTAAGTACTGACACAGTTAAGTGACAGACTTCACACCCTGCTGCTAATCTGACCTGTTGCAACATGCTGTTGTACTAGCCAACTATACGTGACCCAGAGCATCTATGATGTCTGTATGTTTGGCCCTCTGTCCCTCATTGTGTCTGCAATTGCAGTAACAGGCTGTTGGATACTGGCAGTCTGTGGGACTCCTACCATATGAGTACCTCACATGCAAAAGTTGTAGTGCAGCCTGCTTCGAACCATCAACACCATCAACCAGGCTAATGTACTTAACCCAGTGAGGCACACCAGCCACCAGAAAGTAAAGTTTAATTTCTCACACTATCAACAGCAGACAGACATATGCTGTGACCCTTGCGTTTTGTGGAAAATAGGACAGGTGGCCAGGTTTTGTGACAGGCCTGGAATTGTGTGGTCTGCTGGTATATCCTTGCAAACATACTGGTACTGAAATTGTATAGGGACACTGATTTGTTGGGGGTAGGGGACTCTGGCATTGACAGTCGTGCATCTAACCTATAAGCCCACTGTTTGGCATTTCCCTTGCATACTGCAGTGGGCTATTCAGCCATGTGGCCTAAAGAATATTATGAGGCACTCAGTATCGGACAGAGTACCTGTTGTCCAATGTAGATGCTACTTCTCTGCAAGTAGCCCAGCAAGCTACTCTATTCCCTTGTATACATGCAGCAGGTCTATACATATGCTACCATAATCTAGTACCCCATACATTTGTTGAATAGGAGAGTGACTTACCTTGTGAATGCAGTGGTTGATAGATTTGTATGTCATGGCTGACTGACTGATGCACACAGTACACAGCCAATACATGGTAAGTTAGAGATTGTGTGGTGTGGCTGGCATCCTTTTTAGTATGTATGTGAGCCAGAGTGAGGTGTCAGTCCCTAGGACCCTAGGTTGTTGGTACATGTGCTATGTGTTGCCTCTTTGCCAAGGCCAGGGCATACTGGGCATGCCTATGTCTGCCTACAGGGACAGCCTCGGGAGGTTCCTCCTCTGAGTCCTCCTGTGGCTGTGTGGACTTAGGCACTAGTGGGGAGCTGTTTGTCCATTCCCTGTGATGATCCTGCCACAGCTGTTTCCGCAGGATCATATTGTGTAGCATGGCATATACTGTGAACATCTGTGCATGTGTGGCTGGAGACTATTGCAGGGCTCCACCAGATATATCGAGGCACTGGAACCATGACTTGAGCAGCCCAAACACATGGTCTATGACATTCCTAGTTTATGCATGTGCCTCGTTATGGCATTCCTCTTTGGGTGTGTGTGTATTTCTGATGGGTGTCAACATTCACGCTTGCAGTGCATAGCCAGCATCCCCCAGTAGATGGACATATGGGATGCCTCCCTAGCAAACATCTGGTACAGCTGTGATGCATGCCAGATATGGGAGTCATGATAACTGCCAGGGCTTCCAGCAGACCCATTCATAATAATACCCTCCTCACCATGTGGTGCTTTGATGTGTACATGAGTGCAGTCTATGGCACCCAGTACCTCAGGGTAGTGTGCTACATGGTAGAAGAGATGCATACTAATTTCCCTCTCCTCAGGGTTGTGGGGTAGATAAATGTGCTCACTGGCATGTGGTAGCATGGTATCTAGGAACTGGTGGAATACCCTGGATGCTGATGCCTGTGAGACCCCCATCATGTCCTCAGTTGGTCTTTGGAAACTACCTGTAGCTAGTATACTAAGGGCTACACATACCTTTGTTTCCACTGGGATGGGTTCCCCTCTGTTGGCTCTGGTTCTGAGCTGAGGACAGCAGAGCTCAGTGAATTCCTGTAGTATATCCCCATCCACCCTGTAGCACTCTATATATCTACCTCATGTAGCTCCTGGTAGGTTTCCCTGGGTGTGGACACTCTTCTCCTTCTCAGTCTAGACCTATTGTCAGCAGCAGCAGCAGCACTGACCTCAGCATCTAGCACATACAAATGTAGCAGAGCTGCAGCAGCCTCTAGCATTGTCTCAGTTAAAATTCCCAGGTCTGTACTCCACTGGTGCAGAGTATGGGGGAAAATCAGATTGTAAGATGTATGCATACTATATAGTGCTCTGCTGCAGATGCAGCCTGTGTGATTAGTTAACTATGATACACTCCACCTACCAAATACATCACTGAGGGGTTTTACAGATCCAGGTTAAGTGGAACAGGGGTCATCAGTGATTTATACATGATTGGCTTTCACAGGCAATTTTCTATCTTTTTTAAACACCTTTTCCTGCTAAGCACTGGATTGCTGTGTGAAAACTCATACCACAGATATAAACAATCCTCAGCACTCAAGGGACTCACCCCCATCGACAGGAATGCTCAGCATAGTGGCATGCCACACAAGCATGCTCAAACACACTCAAACCTACTAACCCCCCCCAAAGTTAATCAAAGCTTAGGAGCACTAGACAACCCCCCACCCACTTAGCTAAGAGACACGCCATGCAAACAGGTGCTGCTGAGCTCCAGTGTGTTGAAACAGATAGTGACACACCCCTTTTTGATGTCAGCTAGCTCTCCTCTGGCACCAACACAGTTCTGGGGCTACATTTATTTTATCTGCAGACATGGTAACTCATTTTTGCTATTCAGTAACCCCAGCTCATTTGCATACAGATCCCTGCACATAACCTGGATACTACACTATTCCAGGGCCTGCCTCCTTAGCAACCACATATATCTGCCATTGTACATATTCCATGCAAGGCTCTATAATGTATTATTGTCACATATTTATTATTTTCCATTTTTACACTTTTTAATTTTTTTTTTTTTTTTTGCATAACGGCATGTTTGCATATTGTTGCACGCTGCACAGATGTAATACGGGTATTAAAAAAAAACTTATATTACATTATTTTGCATTACTTTTTGGACACACAGGGCATACTTTTGCACATATCTGTGTCTACTGTGCAGTTTCTGACCTAATAAATGGGCTTTTACGGCCCCTGTTCAATTTTTATTTTCTTGTACACGGAAAGTTTCCGTGTACACTTCAGACACCAAAACGGGGTCTGCAGGACTGTCTGTCTGCTTGCTGGATCACTCCAGCACCCTCATTTGTATGCAATTCACCTGCTTATGAGGTGATCTCATGCCACGGACAGTGCCGTGTTCGCACGCTTGTGCACATCTCTCTGCTCTGTTTACTGGATTTCATGACTGCTTACTTCTGTGTAAGCTCTGTGCCACTATGCCTACACAGAAAACTCACTCTGTGTAGGCTTTATTGAATTCCCCTTACAGTGTTTTTTGATTTTTTTAGAAAGCAGATATCTCAATATGTCTACCAGCTTTAATGTAATGAAAAGGAAACCTTTAACCATAAGATAAATTCAATAAAGTTAACACAAAACTTTTTATCGTGTGTGGATTGCAAAAGTGTTAGATTCAGAAAACTCCATGTAGTGGTGCACAAACATGCAAGCAAGTGCAGCTAAGGAACCTTTCATGCAATGCAAATTGTGCCTTATTTTAGATGACTTTTATGCAGATTAACCAGGTGGAGTGATCCAACAAACCGTAATGGATCTGTGTAGATTTTGTGTCCATGTTAGTAGTGTAGTTGGAAATTTTTCATGTGCAGGGATCTACACTGAAAGAAGGGGATATAAAAGTCTACAGATTTGAACATCATTACCCTGAAATACATAAATGTTGAAAACATACATTGTGGATGTCTGAAAACAGTGAATATGTGAAATTAATATATCTTTTAATTTTTTATATTTCTACATGTTATCGCTATGTGCTGCATTGCTCAAATGTGCTTAACATAAAATAAAATAAAAAAAATTGTAAAATAACACTTATAATGTACACTAGACAAATGTATAAGTTCATGGGTTCATAAGTAGGTACTAAGCTATCTGCCCAAGGACATTTATAAGCCTAGCCAGACTGTGTCAGCTTTTGCCGCCCCATTGATTAATTACCTGATCCTTTGTCAAGCAGAGCCAATGAAGTGATCCCAGGGGAGTATTTTCTGTTACCCATCCACTTGTCAAGGTTTCTCTTGAAGAGTGTTAGTGAGGGTCTGTGCCTGATGTAATTTGGAATTTTGTTCCAAAGCATGAGGAGTCTCTGTGACAGGAATCTATCCCTTCAGCATGTTCTATTTATTGTTGTAGTGAGGTTTAGCTCACTAGAGTGCACGGCTTGCAGTGACTTGGATTTCTTTAGGTGGAGCATGTCCATCAATTCTGAGCTGGACATGGCTTTGTAAATCAGGCAGTGATCACCTCTGAGTAAGCGATATGCCACTGAGTACAGCCAGAGTTTTTTCAGTCGGGCTGCATAGGACATATGCTTGAGACCAGTAATCCTCTTGGTGAGGTACTTTTGTGGTCTTTCCAGCTGTTGGAAGTGTCTTGTGAGATACATCCCAAATGGGGCATTGTACTCTATGTTGGGTCTAATGAGTGACGAGTAGAGGGGCACTATAACCTCTTTATTTCTAGATGCGAACCATTTAGTAATTAGATGGGCCACATAGAAGGATTTCCTAACTACTTTGGCAATATGATTGTCAAAGGAGAGATTACTGTCCACCTGAGTCCCCAGATCTCTTATTACCTCTTCTGTATTAAGGGGGTTGTCACCTATGTGGTAATTTGTGGGTGTTTTGTTTTTCCCTAATGGAATGACTATGCATTTTTTGGCATTTAGCTTGAGGCCATGACTTTGACACCAGGTGTCCGTCTCAGTAAGGCCCTTTTGGAGGATGTCCATGTCAGCCGGAGAGTCAATTATGGCTCCCAGTTTGCAGTCATCAGCGAACTTGGTTAGCCATCATCCTCCTGTGTTTGCCTGTACTTCTGAGAAGTATATGCCGAACAGTAGGGGTCCCAGGACTGAGCCTTGTGGGACACCACTTGTGACTGGTTTAGAGTCGGACCTGGAGCCCGCTATTCTTACTGTGTGAGTTCTATCTGTAAGCCAGTTGGCAACCCATCTCATGACGTAGGGGTTTATGTTCAGGCTGGTGAGTTTTTCTGTAATACCTGAGTGGGGAATGGTGTCGAAAGCCTTGGCGAGGTCAAGGTAGGCTGTGTGAACCACCTTTCCCTCGTCTATGGCCTTGGTGACTGTCTCAAAGAAGTCCACCAGGTTTAGTAGGCATGATCTGCCCTTAACAAAGCCGAACTGGGTCGGGTCAAGTGTTTGGAGGTTTCCAATGTTTTTGTTAATGAGTTCCATGATGATGCACTCCATAGCCTTGCAGACCAGGCTAGTCAGGCTTATGGGGCAATAGTTACCAGGGTCAGTTGTGGCCCCTCCTTTGTGGAGAGGAATAACCATTGCTATGCACCATTCTATGGGCATGTAGCCTGTGGAGAGGCTGAGGTTGAACAGTGTGTTTAGGTGGGGGGGTTAGTTTGTTCAGTAGTTCATGCAAGATGCAGCCTGGGACACCATCTGGCCCCACTGACGCTGTGTTTTTGGCTTTTGAAAGGGCTGTTTTCACCTGTGCGTCTGTGATTATTTGGACACTACACTTTTCTGGTATTGTTGTGGGCCCTTTTGGAGGTGGGGGGTGAAGTTTGCACTGAATCTAGCTGCCAGGATGTTGGCAATATAAGTAGGCTCAGTATATTTTGTGCTATTTTGCACTAGTTTAGTGCATATCTGCGAGTTGTCACTTAGATTCTTAACATAGCTAAAGAAGGCTTTGTGGTTATCTTTTGAATCCTTGGCTATTTTTCTTTCGAAGTTAGCCTTGGATGATTTCATGAGGGACCTCAGTTTCTTACTGATACTGATCAGGGATGTCTTTCCTTCTTGGGATTTGCTTTTTATTCTCAACCGGTGTTTCCTCCTTTTATTGTATAGCCTGTTTATTGCAGGGGTCCACCAAACTGGTTTCCTTCTCTTAGAGGAGTGAGTCTTGATTTTTCTAGGGATGGCATGATCCATGCATCCTTGTAGGTGCTCATAGAGTGCATTTGTAAAGGTTTCTGCATCTTGGGCAGCGTTATCCTTTAGCGTGGGGGCTGTGAAACTTACCACCTCTGTCTTAAGTAAGGTGAAGTTTGCTTTAGAAAAGTTTTTTTACTGTGGTTTCCTTAGTTTGGAGTGGTGGTGGGATGTTTACATCCAGAGTGATTAGTTTATGGTCTGATCTAACCAATGACGGGTTGACCTCCGGTGTGGAACACCTGTTGCCCATGTTGGTGATGATCAGGTCCAATATGTTTTCACCTCTGGTAGGGAAGTTTACCAGCTGATCCAGGGCGTTTGAGTTGATGAATTCCAGGAAGCACTGGGCCTAGGAATTTGGACTCTAGTAGTTTTCCCAGTGAATGGTAGGTTAATTGAAATCGCCCAATATCAGGGTGTTTGGTAGAACCTTCATGTTTTCCAGTGTCTCCAGAAAGGTGGAGTGGTGGTCCTGGGTTATGGAGGGTGATCTGTAGCAGGCCACAATTTGCATTGCAGATTTGCCCAATGTTAGTTGCATATGGATGATCTCAGAGGTATCATGCTGCGCCACTAACCTGGAGGTGTAGGTATCCTTGATGACCGGAGGTATACCCCTCACTAGTGAGATCTGACCACAAACTAATCACCCTGGATATACATATCCCACCTCCACCCCCAGCACAAAAGACCACAGTGAAAAACTTCTCAAAAGCAGACTTCACTCTTCTTAAGACTGAGATGGTATCCTTTAAGCCCACTGGGCCAGTGGATACCACATCCCACAATGCCGAATCCTTCACAAATGCTTTCTATGGACATCTGCAAGAATGCATGGATCATGCAATCCCAAATAAATCCAAGTCCCTCTCCACCAAAGGCAAGCTTCCTGTCTGGTGGACCTCAGCCATTAACAAATTGTATAACAGAAGAAGGAAGCTACTGCACAACAGAGCAAAATCCCATAAAGGGAAGACATCTCTGATCAACACTAGCAGAAAACTACGTTCTCTTATAAAAACATCCAAGGCCAACTTTGAGAGAAAAATCGCTAAGGACACTAAAGATAATCACAAAGCCTTCTTCAGCTATGTTAGAAACCTGGGCGGAAACCCACAGATATGCTCAGAGTTAGTTCACAACAACAAAAAATACACTGAACCCACAGATATTGCCAACATTCTGGCTGACAGGTTCAGTGCAAATTTCTCCCCTCCCTCACCCCCAAAAGAAGAAATACTTATCCCAGCTGAATGTAATCTCCCTGTCATCTCAGATGTTCAAGTGAGAGCCACCCTCAACAAAGCTAAAAACACAGCATCAATGGGACTTGACGGTATCCTGAGTTGCGTGCTACGTGAACTCCAAGAGGAGCTAAACCCGCACATAAAAATGCTATTTAACCTTAGCCTTACTACAGGATATGTACCTGAACACTGGCGTACAGCAACAGTGGTCCCACTCCACAAAGGGGGTACCTCTACAGACCCTGGGAACTACCGCCCCCATAAGCTTAACCAGCCTAGTCTGCAAAGCTATGGAAAGAATCATCATGGAACTCATAAACAGAGACATTGGGGCCCTACAGACACTTGACCCCACCCAGTTCAGCTTTGTGAAAGGCAGATCCAGCCTTTTGAACCTGGTTGACTTTTTCGAAACAGTCACTAGAGCCATTGACGAGGGCAAAGCAGTCCATACAGCCTACCTGGACTTGGCTAAGGCCTTCGACACAATACCCCACTCAGGCATCATAGATAAGCTCAACAGCTTAAACGTAAACCCTTATGTCACTAGATGGGTTGCAAACTGGCTAAAGTACAGAACCCATAAAGTTAAAATCGCTGGAGCAATGTCAGACTCAAAGCCAGTCACAAGTAGTGTCCCACAGGGATCTGTCCTGGGACCCCTCTTGTTCGGCATTTATTTCTCAGATGTTAAAGCAAACATGGGAGGGTTGTGGCTGACAAAGTTCACAGATGACTACAAACTAGGCGCCATAGTCGATACACCAGCGGACACATACATCCTACAAAAAGGCCTCACAGAAACGGACAACTGGTGCCGGAGTCATGGCCTTAAACTAAATGCCAAAAAATGTATAGTCATCCCTTTGGGAAAAACAAAGTACCCACAAATTATCACATAGACAGCAACCCACTGAGTACGGAAAAAGTAATCAGAGACCTAGGGACCCAAGTCAACAGTGACCTCTCATTTGATACCCACGTTGCCAAAGTGGTTAGAAAAACATTCTACCTTGCACACCTTATCATGAAGGGATTCCCATCCAGATCCAAGGATGTCATTGTACCCCTATACTCCTCCCTCATCAGACCCATGATTGAGTATAATGCCCCATTTGGTATGTACCTCACCTGACATTTTCAACAGCTAGAGAGACCACAAAAGTACCTCACCAAGAGGATCAAGGGTCTCCAACATATGTCTTATTCTGCCAGACTAAAGAAACTCCAGCTCTATTCAGTAGCATACCGCCTGCTCAGAGGTGATCTCTGCCTGACGTACAAAGCCATGTCCAATCAGGAACTGAAGGACATGCTCCACCTCAAAAAATCCAAATCCATCAGAACCACGAGAGCTAAAGACTTAAACCTCGGTACAAGTATGAATAGGACATGCTGGAGGGATAGATTCATAACCCAGAGGCTTCCCATGCTCTGGAACAAGATCCCAGTTCATGTTAGACAGAGCCCCTCACTGACTCTCTTCAAGAGAAATCTTGATGAGTGGATGGGAGATCGTAAGTTTATCCCAGGGGTCACATCTGTGTCACTACTAGACAGGGGCACAGTAAACTAATTCTATTATATAAGGAGACCTTCACTGTGTCACTACTAGACAGAGGCACAGTATTCTAAATCTATTCTGTGCATTTTTGTACCATTTCATGGGGTGGCAAAAGCCACATCACTATGGCTAGGCTTACAAATGCCCCAGGGCAGATAGACTAGTACTAAACTATGAAACTATGAATATGGATACACCCTCTCCTTTTGTGTTTCGGTCCATGTTCTGTGGCCAAAACGTGTGGTATGAGTTGTAGCCCGGTAGTGCTGGGGTGCTCTCTGGAGCCTTGAACCAGGTTTCAGTTACTGCATAGATGTCAACATTCTCCATACTGAGGAGTGCTTCGAGCACGTGCATTTTGAGATTTAAACTCCTGGCATTGAGTAGCATAACCCTCAGTTTTTTGTTAATTGTGTTTACGGAGGTGGGTTTGACTTTTGAGCCTTGCCTAAAAAAGGCACTATAGGGGCAGCATGAGCCATGGCCAGTATTTGAAAGCCTAGGGGTGACAGGTGCAAGCCATCTATTGCAAAGCAACGTGGCTTGTCGAGCATGTTGTCCCAGGCTGACAGATACTGGATCCCCTTTGAATGACACCAGAAGCTTAGCCAATTATTAAAATTGATCATTTTTTCTTTCTACTGAGGTATCATTTTTGGTGAGGGCAGGATGCTACTCAGGGTCAGGGACATACCAGCTTAGGCTACATGATCAGGGAGCTCCTCAGAGTATGGTAAGAACTTGCATCAGGTCTGTACAATTGTGTACTCATGCTGTTATTTAGCTTATACTGCTATGAACCATGTAGTTCCCAGGCTGTCAGTACAAATATTATTAGGCAAATGAGGGATAAATGCCATGTATTTGTTGAATCGCTAAAGGGAGCAACTGTGTATGCATATCCACTTCCTGTAAGCTCCTACAAGGTGTTTATATTCTCTTTGGATGTGGATGACATTGGGGAGGTGTTATGTTACTTAGGATATTTTGTGCTCAGAGTGCATGTTTGCACAGCATGCCAATTGCTGCAAATAGTTTGGGTGCAGCTTAGCGTGGTCACACGACCAGACCACCCACATCCCAGTCATGGTTATAAATGGAAACTGGGTATATTCAAATAATAATATACAGTGTTGTATAAGCTATGCTGCATGACACTGCAAACAGCACCACATTGTGCAGTAAAGTAGACATTTAAATCATGTCAATTATATCCTAAGCAAATGAACTGCATCATAATTAGCCAATCCCACATGGTGGACCAACACCAGATCTATATAAAGTATGCATATACTGTATGGTCTTATTTTCCCTAAATACTCTGTACCATTGGAGTAGAGCCTTGGAAATTTTAACTCAGATAATACTAGGGGCTGCTTCAGCCACTCTACATTTGTATGTGCTAGATGCTGAGGTCAATGCTGCTGGGTGCTACTGACAAAAGGTCTAGGCCAAGAAGGAGAAGAGTGTTCAGTCCCAGGGCATCTTTTCCAGGAGTTGCATAAGCTGCAGATTGTAGTGTACTACAGGGTGGACAAGAATATATTACAAAAACTCAGTGAGTTCTGTCACCCTCAACTCAGCTAGAGTTAACTTTTCCCCATTCCCCTGAGGTGAGGGCAAGCAATATGCAACACTTCTACTCTGAAGTACTGGGTGCCTTAGACTGCACTCATGTTCACATTAAGGCACCACCTGGTGAGCAGAGTAGAATCTACATCAACCGCAAGGATAACACTCCATCACCTGCCAAATTGTGTGCAATGCCCAAGGGATTATCATGACTGTGTGTGCTGGCAACCCTGGCAGTTATCACGACTCCCATAGCTGGTATACATCACACCTGTACCAGATGTTTCCTAGGGGGGCCATCCTACAGGGCCATTTACTGAGGGATGCTGGCTAAGCCCTGGAACTGTGGATGATGACACCCATCAGAAATGCACCCACACCTACAGAAGAATGCCATAATGAGGCACACACACAAACTAGAACCATTATAGAGTTTCAGTTTGGGCTTCTGAAGTCAAGTTTCCAGTGCTTCAATATATCTCTTGGAGCCCTACAGTATACTCCATGCACATGCACACAGATATTCACAGTATGTGCTATGCTACACAATCTGATCCTGTGGAAACAACTGCAGCAGTATCAGCAAAGGTAAGGGATACCCAACCCCCTACCAGTGCCAGGGTCACCATAGCCACAGTCACAGGAGGACTTGGAGGAGGATCCCCCTCCTGATGTCTCTGTAGACAGATGTAGGCATGCTATGTACCCCCTGGCTTTGGCTAAGAGACAACACATAGCAAATTCACTGACAACCTAGAGACTAACACCTTACTCCTACTCACATACATACATACATGAAAATTAATGCCAGCTAATTCACACATCCTGTACCTATCCATATATTGGCTGTGTACTGCTTGCATCAGAGGGAATTAGCCCTGAACTACAATTATGTCAACTGCTGCATTTGTAAGGTAAATCCATAACCTACACAGTCTTCTAGAGGATTATTATGATATGCCATTGTAGCTATGGACCTGGTACATTAGGCAAGTAACTATAGTGGGCTATTTGGACAGAAATGGCATCCACATGGGACTACAGACACCCATTCCACTATCATGTCTCCATTTGTAATCAGTAGGCCTCATGCATGGAATATTGATGCAGTCCTACTGCAATGGATTTCTGGTACATCATTCAAGGGAGACGTTAGAAAGAGAGATTAAATGATAGTTAAAGTAGTGTGTATCCCAGCAGAACATGGGTTTTGTTTCCCCACCCCTCAAAACAGCAGTGTCCCCTTGTAACTGCCATAACGGGTACCTGTCAAATCTTTGAACGCTCAATATTTCGAACATTACACGGTCAAGACCAAATGTTCGGAATTTTGAGTGCTCGAAGATAGACTTTCAACAGCACAGTATGGTGCAGAGAAGGAGAATTTCCCTTTTCTGCACTGAAGTTCGGTCTCGGAGTTGGTATATTTAAGTAGGGGGTGTGGGGGGTGCAGGGGGGCTGTTTTTACTTTTTTTTTTTTTTGATGTTCGAACATCCAAATATCGAACATTTGGTCTTGACCATGTAATGTTCGACATTTTGGATGTTCGAACATTTAACCTAGACCCGCCATAACAGTATATCATCTATGCTACATGAGCATATCATACAGTTAGTATGCCATACAGTCTCAGGACAGTAATATAGAATTTGATCTTGCATTCTATGTGTTAGGTAACTGACAGCAAACCACAATTTAGTGTGAAACACACATACATATGAGTCATACCTATGTACTTGTTGCAAACATCTGGATAGTGGAAAGTCATTCCACATCTCCCTAAGACAACACGTGGAAACTTTGAAAATGCTTGGCACGGTATATGAATATGTACATATATTGTGAAGCCATATGTTTGTCTCTACAACAGCAGCAACACCCACATTCACTACAACCCCTTGTGTCTACTGGATGTCACCTCATATGCATCAACAACTGAAGAAGTTGTGTAATGTATAATGTTGTGTGCTCACTCATTGACAGGGCAAATTGATTTTGGCCACAGGCTTGCTCATCCAAATGCAGACAGACACAAATGCCCAAAATGGGTACTGTTATCACATAGCTAGGCTACAAAACAGTTATTTGACTGCTAGGCTGTTAGCTGCAGATGACAGTAAGAAGCAATGTGACTCTGCAGGCCTCCCAAGCTGTTCAACACAGGGCTTGTTTATGTCCTCTAGGATTAGTTCACCTGCAGTCATTTATAAAACAGACTTGAGCCATGCTGAGTGTGTTAAATACTGTGATCTGTAATCTGTAAAACAAGTAAATAAGGGTTCTAATCTCACTCCAGCCCAATTGTTATGTGCGTGTATGTGTGAGTATGTGTGTAGAGCTCCCCAAAAATCAAGTGTGAATTCCAAACTGGCACAGGTTTCCACTTGCTGGCCTTTGCAGTTGATGCAGGTCTTCAAACTGTTGTCCTCCACAAGGCCTGCTGATGTCATATACCATAAGATTACCTAAAGCCATGATAAAGTCAGACTTGAGCTGTGGAGTGTGTGCTAAGTACTGTACTTTGTAATGTGTAAAACACAATAGGTAGGGGTTCTAATCTCATTCCAGCCCACTTGATGTGTATATATATATATATATATATATATATATATATATATATATATATATATATATATATATATATATCCCCAAAGAGTAAGTGTGAATCCCACACTGACTTCCAAACTGGCATGGGTTTGCATTTTCTGGCCCTTGCACTTGATGCTGGCCTCCAAACTCTTCTCCTCCACAAGGCCTGCTGATTTCTTCTACAACAAGATTAAATAAAACAATATTAACAACAGACTTGAACTGTGGCACATGTGATACATTCTGTAGTCTGTAAACTTAGATAGGTAGGGGTTCACTTCTCACTGCAGCCAACTTGGTGTGTATGTTGTTCAGTGTTCTGTAAACACAGATAGGTAGTGGTACTATTCTCACTACAGTCAACTTGGTGTGGGTAGATGTTAGAGCATTTTACATCAGCCTATGGGATGCTGTCCACATATGTTCAACAGACACTGCTAATGCCATTAGCAATAGATTATTGCCTGTGTATACGTCAAAACAGGCCATGGTTAGGCAGTGGCCTGACAGATGCTTAAATGTGAGATGTTATTAACTTTATCATGTCATTCTAGGGTAAAACGGTAAACTCACAGTGTGGGATAACATGGTGGATTGAGTATGCTGCTTTGCCAAGCATATGGCACTTGCCTAAAACATAATCCTGTTATTAGGTAGGGTCACAAGAGCATTCTTACAAATGTGACACTGTACAACTCCAACAAATTAAGGGTCATACTTCTACACCCTTGAGGTTTACAGTGTCAAACAGACTCTCTGTAGGGACTCTTTGCGGTGAAGATGTGGATATCTGTGCATGCACAGAAAACTTGTTCAACTTTGCAGTATATACTTTGGCCTTGCAAGGCTACAGTGCCTGTCAAACAAAAAGACAGCAAATGGATGTTGTGTGAAATAAATTGGGACTACAGTTTTGTGTTCTGGGAACCTATATGTACAGTATGACATACCAAGGACATGCTGGAGGGAGAACATCTCCCAAAGGTGGCCACTCCTCCACTGTAGGCCTCACATCCATATCAAGCAGATCACTACCGTTACCCTGTTGAAGGGCAGGCTGCATGAATTGCTGTGAAAATGTTACCTAACATGGATCTGTGCCAGTGTGGACCTTGCTAGACCAACCTTGGATATCTATGTCACCTGACATTGAACATGATATTGTGATGCAGCAGCTATGCTCCTAATCACTGTCAGGTCAGTACTGTAGTCAAATCCTGTGAATCTCAGAACTCAAGGCATAATACTTGCAAAACCGAACCAGTAGGTCTGGCTGCTATTCGTAGCATCTAACTGGAAAAGGCTACAATAAGTCTACATAGCCTTGCATCATCTGGGACAAGAGTGTGGATCACCAAGCAGGCTGTGGCCTGCTTCTTATCTTGGGACTGATGCTAACATTTTGCTTCTGGTGAAAGAAAAAGAAAAGGAGCATTGTATCCTAGCAGAGTGAGACCAGCAATAGTAGTAACCAGGCAGTAGCCATTCATGTGACTCCACTCTTTTCAGCTTTTTTGAAGAGATAATTCTTTGTTTTCAGTAAGCACTGCTTGATTTGTTTCTAACTTCAGAATAACTGCCTAAATACTTCATTGTTATCTTCTCAGGGTGAACATATTAGTTTCTCCTCAAGTGTTTGGCAGTGCTTTTTACAGACTCAGACACCTTGAGTGACATTTTTCCTGGGAAAGCATGATTTGTCCAATACTGAGTTGCACACAGGACAACTAGCCTGCAGTGCGAAGCACTGTTCCCAGAGTTGCAAAACAGATACTCGTGACATTCATTGATATTCTCAATTCAGCTGTTTAATCAATAAAAAGGGTCTGTTGCCATGGATATAAAATTTTCTACTGTGAATGTTAACACCTTGATAAATATTGGCATCCTGAGGCAGTATAGAAATTGCCTTATGTTTACCGACAACTAGTTCATTCTCAATCAAACTGATGTGGTATATGAGAGATGTGTTTACACAATGTCACTGGAGGCAAAACTCTCACATGAAAGTACTCCTAATGTCAATAAGGTAGTCAGTAGTATACACTCCGTACCCATCACACACAGTTCAAAGCAGACATATGCTGAGGCATTCAAATGTAACTTTCATAAATCACAAAGACCTCATAGACAAACTACAGATAACAAATACCCTCAGCAGCCCCAAAAGTACTCTGTAAAAACAACACCCATATCAACACATAGAGCTACATCTCATGGAGGCTCAACCTATAAGCACATAAGGCAAGCAACCATGCAATCCAACACTTTAGTCATTGGAGAGTCCATTGTGAGACAAACTGATGTCCTTCTCAACAAGTTGAGAAAGAAGAAAGGCACAGTCATTTGCTTATCATGGGCTAGGATCCACCACATTATGCAGGCATTGGACCACAAGTAACACAAACTCAACATTTCAGAGATGTAGCTATATTAACAGCCTTAAAATGCATGCACTCTCACACACCAGTCAGTACATATGATAACGAGCAGGTTGTCACCATGCACACTTCATCTACCACTTCACCCAAACCCACATCATACATACCTACATATACAGAAGTCCTCATCAGAAACATACATAAACACCAGAGACCTCCCAAACACAAACACAAGCATGCTACACTGATTTCATTGTGAGACACACAGATGTACCTCTCATGACGCTGGATGAGGAGAAGGTCACGGTCAGCTGTCTTTCAGGTGCCAGGATCTGCCATATTACACATGCAGTCACGTATTCCAAAAACAGGTACTGTTGTGACTCTGTCATACTTCATGTTAGTGTGGATGACTTGAGATGTACCTCTCTGTACTATATGAAGAGTGACATGAATGAACTCTTAGACTATGTATTTCAGGCAGGTATGTCCCTCACCTAAAGCAGCATTTTAACTTCACCTATGATGATGCCTCAATACAAACAGAAAATGACTGAGATGAATAGCTTAGTTTCTGGTGTCACTCTAAGGGGATACAGTATCTGTCTTCCTCGGATGACATGATCGACAGACCCAGATGTTTTTACAGAGATGGTCTTCATCTGTCAGCCCTGGGATTTTGGCTACTGGCCAAGGCTGTTGCCACCCCATACTGCCCTTCTAAGGCAGTGTCTCAAGGACAAAATTCCAGACATGAAAACTCCATACAAAAACCTCAAAGTTATGCTGCTAAATGCTTGGAGTCAACATGAAACTGCAATCACTAGAAGCAGTCCTTGCCTTGGAAGACTTACACATTTGTGCAGTCACAGAGACCTGGTTCATGGGTGTGGAGAACACCCTAACCATATAAAGCTACACCTCCTTCCACGCATTCAGATTGCAAACTGAAGGAGTGAAAACTAAAGGAGGTGGTGTAGTGATATTTGTTAATGATAAATTCACCTCCAGATTGGTTAACCAGTAGAATTCCTTGGAGATACTTCAGGTGCAATCAACTGTTGGTAGGACACATATTCAAGTTATTGCCAGCTACAGGACCCCTCTGTGAATCAAGATGACCACTCCACCTATTTGGATCTACCTGAGTCTATCAAGATGCATCAGAACACCCTGGCTTTGGGCAATATTAACTACCCATCCATGGACCAGGTAAATTACTTGTGCTGTAAATCACTTGCCCAAAGGTTCTTCAACCTTATTAATTCCAATGCACTGGAGCTGATGGTTGACACCACCCACAAGGGATGCCAACATCCTGGATCTGGTGCTTACCAATATGGGGACCCACTGTAGCACCCTCACTGTGAGATCTTCCCTAGTGACATCTGATCACAAATCAGTATCATTCAAAGTAACTATCACACTGACCCCCCCCCCAGCAGCAAAAAAACTAAAACACTTCTCCAAAGCACATCATTACCTCTTAAGCGATGGTATAAATAGCTGTTCTGCACCTCCCCCTCAGATGGAACTGGTAACTATGCCGAGTTCTACACCTTTGCTTTATATAAACACCTGTTTCACTGCATTGACTCAGTTGTACTTGATAGCACTGAAACAAGCTCTGCAAAGAAGGGCAAACTTGCCTGGTGGGCAACAGCCATTAACAGGCTTTACAATACAAGGAAGAAATTGCTGTCTGAGAGTGAACCCCTAAGCTGGAAACACACCCTCCTCATCCTAAACAAGCTAATAAGACTTTATGTGAAGTCCTCAAAAGCAAACTATGATTCCAAATTAGATTCCTCAAATAAGGACGACCATAAGGCATTCTTTAGTTACATCCATAACCTAAAAGGACAGGCCCAGATTTGTGATGAAGTGGTAGTTAATGATACTACATATAGTGAACTTGTGGACATAGCTAACCTGTCAGCTGACAGGTTCTGTGAAAACTTCACTTCCCTGTCCCTGCCACACATACATCATGACATCCCTACCACCTGTCCCCTACCTTGTATGTCTAAAGAGCAAGTCATAGATGCCCTCTCTAAGTCCAAAACACAGCATCTATGGGACATGATAACATCCCAGACTGCATCCTACATGGGCGCCAACAAGAATTAGCAACACCATTGGGTACTCTTTCAATCACAGTCTAAGCACTGGCTTCATCTCAGATGAATGGAAAACAGCCACCATTATTCCCTTGCACAAAGGTGGCACTTTTACTGACCTCAGGAACTATAAACCTATTAGCCTGACTAGCCTTATCTGGAAGACCATGGAGCAAATCATCATGGACCTTATCAATGAAGATATAGGTAAGCTCCAAACACTTGCCCCTACTCAGTTTGTATTTGTCAAAGGGAGATAATGCCTGTGAAACATTGTGGACTTCTTCAAGACCTTCTCCAAGGCACTGAATGAGGGGAAATCTGTGCATACAGACTACCTAGACTTAGCCAATGTGTTTGACATTATCCCCCACTTAGGAATCCTTGACAAATTCACCCAGCTAGGTATCAACCTTTATATAATTAGATGGGTCATTAACTGGCTCACTGATAGAACCCATTTAGTCAAAATAGGAGAAACCACCTCCAAGAGCAGATTTGTAACCAATGGTGTTCCACAGGATCTGTCATGGCACCTCTACTGTTTGGAATCTAGTTCTCCAAAGTACAAGCTAAAACTAAAGGTCTGTGCTTGACAAAGTTTGCTGATGACTGAAAACATGGAGTGGTCACAGAATCTCCAAACTATCTCAACATCCCATAAGAGGGCTTTACACAAACAAACAACTGATGCCAAAATCATAGCCTTAACCTCAATG
The DNA here is from genome assembly GCF_019279795.1 of Protopterus annectens. Lineage (NCBI taxonomy): Eukaryota > Metazoa > Chordata > Ceratodontiformes > Protopteridae > Protopterus > Protopterus annectens. Next base: position 112,183,673 of record NC_056729.1, on the reverse strand, counting down.
GAAAAATATATTATCATCCATCTCAGTAAATGGGATGTTCCTGCTACCTACCACATCAAAAACAAAACCATAAGTACACACTCACTGCTGAGAGATCTTTGCAGACAGGTTAACAGCAATCTTATCTTTGATCACCAAGTCTCCAGCCAAAAGAAGGGAATTCTCTATTAATTATCTCATAAGTGAGGCCATTGCATTCAGAAAATAAAAGAAGTTATAACCTCTCTGTGCTCTCCTCTCATCAGGTCAGTAATGGAGTACAATGTCCTTTTGGTATGTACCTTTCCAAGCACCTGCAGCAATTTGAGAGACCACAAAGGCTTCTCACAAGGATAATTTAAGATCTTCTGTATCTATCCTATGTGAATTGTCTGAAATCACTGTCACTGCATTCTGTTTCATACAGACTACTCAGAGGCAATCTATGCCTTGCATATAAGGTAATCTTTCACCATGCTTTATTGGAAATGCTGCATATCCACAAATCAAATGGTACATGGGTTACTCACTCTAATGAGCTTAACCTTGTATATGACATTAATAGCACATGCTGTAGGGTCAGATTTGTCTCCCAGAGGTTACCACACCTTTGGAATGGACTCCCTCTGCATATGAAACAGATCACCTCATTGGCTGTCTTCAAATGCAATGTTGATGATTGGATGTGTAACCTTAAAATCACCCTTGGCGGTCCACATGCATCCATCTTGGATGGGGCAATTGGTGCTGATCATGGAATTAAGGGTAGAACTTAGTTAGTCTTGTAAGGGCCCTAGGCCTGTTAGCCTAGCAACTTCCTATGATATGACTCAGTCATAGTCCAAGTGGGAGTAAATGACCTGAGACATACCTCCCTATACTATACTTAGAGAGACATCTTTGAGTTCTCAGAATATGTGTCCCCAGCCTGGTGTGAGCCTAGCACTGAGCAGCATTTCACCTTCTCCAAGGATGATTCCATAATATGAACAAAGATCATTGACGTTAGTAATTGGTTTAATTTCTGGTGCCATTGTAAAAGGGTGCAATATTTGCCAGCATGGAAGGAGATGCTCAACAAACCAGGCTGCTTTGGCAGGGATGGTCTGCACCTCTCCCATCTAGCCTTTTGAATATTAGGTAAAACTGTCTTCCCCTATACTGCCTTTTGTAGGCAATGTCAATCTGAAATTACTTCCAACATAGCAAAGCAAGAAAATCTGAAGGTATTACTGACCAGTGTTAGGAGTCTAAACAAAAAACTCAACTCCCTACAAGCTCACTTCACCCTACAGAATGCTGACATCTGTGTGGTCACAGAGACATGTGTTAAAGCTGCAGAGAGCACACCAACAGTGCAAGTTTATAATGCCTTCCACACATTTAGATCAGCTACTTTACAGGCAGGGACTAAAGATGGATGTATCCCTATGTACATTAAAACTAAATATACTTCAAGGCTGGTCAAACAGGACAATGCAATTGAGCTGTCTATGTTCAAATCACCATAGGCAAAATCCAGTACTACTTCCATGCAAGCTATAGGCCCCCCTCTATGATCCAGGAAACCCATATCATGTATTTAAACTTATTAGAAACACCAGCCATCCAACTCAATACCACATTCATGGGTGACTTTCATAACCTCACTATTAACTGGGAATCCTGTATGACACAAGACATACAGACACAGAGATTCCTGTATAGGATAGCCAGTACTCCAACCAGGGGTGCAACCATACTGGATCTGTTCTTCACCAATACGGGAGAGTCAGGCACACCCCCTACTGTAATGTCTTTCCTGGTAAGGTTTGAACACAGAGTGGTCTCCCGTCAAGTAAAAATAAAACTTGGACCCCCAGCTAAACATGGAATAATCAGGAAGTACACTAAGGTTAACCTCCAGATATTATGTGATAGCCTGGCAAAATGTCAGGCCCCCATAAACACTGAGAACACTCTGGCCTATGCAGAGGTGTTTACAAAAACCCTGTGCAAGCATTTTAATAGCTGCATAGAGGCAGCTGTACCCACCAAGGGGAAGTACAGAACTAACTCAAAATCAAGACACCCTGGTGAATCACAGAGTCAATAGGCTGCATAACGGAAGGAAGAAACTCATGGCAAAATGTAGACGCTGCACCACACAGCAGGATAAAGGCACTCTCATCAAACTAAACAAAAAACAAATCAGAAAATCAGAGGACAAATCAAGTCTGACAAAGCCAACTTTGAGGTAAGTTCAGGCTACCAGGCCAAGGACAACCATAATGCATACCTTAGCCATGTCCACAACCGCAAAGGCAATACACAATTGTGTCCACATCTCATTGTAAATGGAACCACCTATAATGAGGCAGAAGATATAGCAAAAGTCTTGGCTGATAAATACAGCCCCAACATTACCCCTCTCTCCCCTCAACCTTCCCTCAGGAAATACCATCAGATATATGTACCCCTACTATCAGTAGGGAACAGGCCCTTAATGCTCTCTCTAAGATCAAGTATACTGCATCAATGGGCCCAGACAATATGCCAGGATGCCTTCTAAATACCATTAAACAGGACCTATCAGGGCCTCTGGAATTATTATTTAACTGTAGCCACCAAAAAGGCTTTGTGCCTTATGAATGGAGAACAGCAATATGGGAGAGTCATCCCACTGCACTAATGTCGGCCATTTACAGAACCTGGAGACTACAGACCCAGAAGTCTCACTACTCTTATACATAAAGACATGGAAAGAATTGTATGGAAATGATCAATAGAGATGTAGTACACCTCCAAACATGGGACCAAACCCAGTCTGGTTCTGTTAAGGGTAGATCATGCCTATCCAAACTGTTGGACCTATTTGAAAAGGTAACCAAAGCAATGGATGAGGGAGAAATGGTTCACACTGCTTACCTTGGCCTGACAAGGTCTTTGACACTATATCCCCATCAGGCATTGTTGACAAAGTCAAGAGGCTAAGTACAAACTAGCATGTCACTCAGTGGATAGCCAACTGGCTCACAAACAGGACCCAGGAAGTTAGCATTGGGGAGTCCACCTCTACAAAGAGACCAGTCACAAGTGGACTCCCCTCAAAAATTAGTCCTCAGGCCGCTCCTTTTTGGCATTTACTTCTCTGAAGTCAAGGCCACTGTCAGTGGTCTCTGGCTGACTAAATTTGCAGATGATTGCAAATTAGGAGCTGTCATTTAATGCCACATTGACACAAATGTCCTCCAGGAGGGGCTGACACAGACATGCAACTGGTGTCAGAACCATGGACTAACACTAAATGTCAAGAAATGCACAATACTATCCTTTGGGGAGTCATCCACCCCTGGTAACTATCATATCGACAGCACATCTCTAACAGTTTACTTAGTAGTTAGGGACTTAGGGACACACATAGATAGTAATCTAGCTTTTGACTGTCACGTGTTTACAGTACTGGGGAAATCATTTGATGTTGCACAACTTATAAAGAAAGGTATGGCATCTAAGTCCAATGATGTCATTGTTAAACTGTATTTAGCATCCATCAGACCTATTATTGAGTGCAGTGTCCCCTTTGGTATGTACCTAACTAGGCATATCCGACAATTAGAATATCCACCGGGGTTCCTCACTAAACCAATACAGGGTGCAAGTAAAATGTCTTATGCAGACCTTGTCAAGGCCCTATCCCTGTATTCTTTCTCCTACAGGCTTTGAAGGGGAGATGTATGCCTGCCATAGAGGGCATTGTCAGACCCAACTCTGGACCTCCTACATAGCCACAAAACAAACAGCACAAGAATTACCTGTTCTATAGACATACACCTTGCCTGTTGTATAAATAGGATGTGCTGGAGAAACAGGTATGTATCCATGAGACTATACCCTATATGGAACAGGCTCCGAATCCATGTGAAGCAGAGTTCCACCCTAACACAAATCAAGTGCAAGTTGCACAATTGGATGGAGAACAGGAGATTCATCCCTGGTTTGGGACCTATGTCTCTAATGGACACAGGGAAACTGTAAATGTTTCATCTCTCAGGACCCTGCTTGTAAATGTTTCATCTCCCAAAACTCTGCTTACACGTATCAAGGGTATCAGACCTTGTCAGAGATTTGGGATGCATGGTTAGGATTAAAGCAGTCCTTGTGTTTGTTAGCCTAGTAAACACTTTAGGAACCCACAAACCTATACTGTATTACCTTTCTGATGAGATTTGTCTTCTGTGCTGACATTCAATCCTGTGCTCTGACGTTGATGGGTTGATGGTAGATGTGTACCCATAGATGTGCACTACACAATCCTGAAAGTGAAATGTAAACATTTCCATGACACACATTTCATTGTGTGATTCCATGGGCCTTACAACATCCATTGTAACATGCACAAATTATCATGCTATCCACATTATAAATGGCAAAGTTCAATATCTGTATATGACCAGTACAAGTAGCATGTCAACAGCACCAATGGATGAAAGGAATTCATACTAATGTAGATAGTCACCCTGTGATTCAGACACATAGCTTTATGCCCCTACATCCATGAGAAAGATGAAAGGGATGTGGCACAGTTAACATCACTTGCACAGGGTGTGGAGAGGAGGGTGCAGGAGGCCTAGGGTGACCCATTAGGTTGCCAAGCATGTGTATGTGTGAAGGGAAGGAGGTAAGATGGACCACGGAAATGTTGTGTGTGTCTGTAGGTGCCCTCAATGTGGCAGTGATGTCTGAGTGTCTGCATGAACACAGCCAAGTTCAGTGCTAGCCCTACATGTCTGTATGTTGGACAGCTGTGAGCTGAGCATGGTAGACCTGATAGTACATTGTCTCCACCCCCAAACATGAGAACTGGCTTTGCCAGGAGTTGCACTGGCACCTCTACACCCAAGGCCAGATGCTGAGCTACTATCTGAGGTTGACTGATGTCTGCTGGGCATGTGTCCTCCATGGGAACACCCAAGACCATGAGCCCATGGCCTGCCACATCTTGATGTGGACAGCACACTCCTCTCTGGAGTGTTCAATGTACTGCCACTATGAGAGCATGATTGTGCATGGCCACATTGAATATCAACATATGTAGTTACTGACCTACGCCCACAAGGCTGACCCTCCAGTCCAGTCAGATGTTCCATCACAGAAAATGTGCATTCCAAGACAGGTAGAGTGTGATCTGTCTCAGACTTACCTCTTTCCACTGTGTCAGCCAACCGATCCAGGGTATCAACAACATGGTGGAGGCAGTCCGGATGTGAGACTGTACTGCATCCATAATCCTGAGCATTCGTATGAAGTTCCTTTTGGAACATGCCTGTGCCTCCATGATGGCCCTAAATATATGCTGAGTGACATATGGTGAGACACCTGCAACAGGCAGTGGAGAGACAACAGGCCTCCTTTGAGCACCCCTATCAATCTGCCTGTGTGGAACCTCGCCAACTGTTTGGCTATGACCATTGATGACAGTCACTGAAGCCACCATAGCCACACTTCCCTGTTCAATGTCCCCACCCTCCAACTGTCCGATAGCTGTGGCCTTAGGGGACTGGGTATGCTTAGGCATACTGGCTGTGCACTATAATAATGAGGGTGGATGAGGAATGTCAACCTCTGTGTCTGATTCAACCCCTGCAACCCTCAGCTGTGCCTCTATTTCACCACCATCATCATCAGAGTCTGAAGAGACACTGACATCAGGTGGTATAGGCAACAAAGACCAACCTCCCTGGTCACCTGTGATAAAAAGGAAAATGCAATACATGTATACCTGCACTGCTATGGTCTGAAGTACTATGATGCAATATATGTTAAGCTGTATATATTGCTGTCACAGTTACAACTTATATACCTCCGAACTTCACAGAGTAGAACAGGTGGACATTATTTCCTAATCCCAATCTGAAATAATTGGGAAATTATTATTCAGTAAACAAGAATCTTATGAGCAAAAATAAATTATGTACACTGTGGGCATTCTGCAGAAATCTGCACACTTGACAGATATGGCAATCAGTAATGTCCTGACAATACTTTCAAGTCAATCACTATGGTCATACTTACCAGGCAGAGGTATGGGTCTAATCTGTGGATATTCAGAAAATATCTGTATAGTTGACAATCATGCAGACAGCACATCAATCCAACCAGCAGGACTGCAATGACACTTTAGCTAATACACTGAAATATAGTACATCTGTAACAAAACAGTTTTCTGATTACCAGCAGCAGGAGCACCTCTTCCAATTCCTGACGGTCCTGAAAAAATTTGAGGGAGCGGTAATGGCAACAGACCATCCCCAGGATTCACGAAGCCTCCGTGTAAGAGTTATAAGTCTTACACGGAGGCTGCAGTTAAACGGAGTGATGCCAGCATGCTTTGCATATTCATGAGAGCATGCTGAATCACACCTAAGTCTAACACGGTCCGTGTAAGATAATAGGGGGCGTGTCCGTAGGCCGAGCCCTGCAAGCGGACATGCCCCCAGAAGTGTAAAAGTGCCAAAAGTAAACACCCACAACAGAGTCCACGGAAATGTGAATAAACACAACACAACACATGCCCCCACAGACTATGAACATAAAATATATATAAATGAACATGTTATATATTTTTTTTAAATTGTAAAAATGTTTAACCGTGAGTGCGCTCGTTTGCGCGGGCGTGCCCGTAGCGCAGCACAGTTAGCAGTCAGTGGGAAAGCATATAAGAACTAAATATGCAAAATAAGCCAGGAAGCAATAGCGTAGCAGTAGAGATGTTGGCTGCAGAGCAGGCATTCATGGTTCGAGCCCCCACAACACCAAATTTTTTTTTTGCAAAATAAGCAGGAAACAAGTCCCTGACAAATATGTACACATAAAACCACAAGTTATGTAAAATGTAATGAAATAGCCCATTTATATTGAAGACATGTGAGGTAACAAAAGAAGAAAAAATGCAAGATATGCCCATAGCTGAGCTACAGTTTAACAGAGTGAGTACATGTGCCCGTAGATGAGCAGTAGTTTAACTGGTGCAAAATGAGTGCCCGTAGCTGAGCAGTGGTTTAACATGCTAAATCTATGTGCCCCTAACTGAGCTAAGCGTAATATGCGTGCCTATGGCCAAATGAGGCTTAAAGCAGCGTACCCCGTTTGCGCGGAGCTGCGCACCGCGCAAATGAGCTAACCGACGGGCAACGTTGAGCAAGCCATATCAAAACTGCCTTTACACAGACACACCCCTCAGCATGTCTAGACAGTCATGAAAAATAAAAAGCAGTGGCCAGGTTCGAACCCAGGATACTATACACCATAGTCAAGGTACAAAACCACTAAGCCATGACAGCAGTACCTGTAAATGCAATAATAGCTAATATATAGGAATGAATACAAACTAGAGCATGACAATGCAGGTTTACTGAAGTTGATACAATTCCAAAATGGCCAATCACAGATATGTGCGGGAAAAACGGACTATATAAGCCCCATAGGCGGGAATACACAGCATGAACGATTGTAGAACTGACCTGCAGGCAGAATGACAGGAGTAGGAGAGGGTAGTCACTTTCGAGCACAGAGGTGGGGTGTTGAGGAGTCCAGGTACATGGTCTGGCTCCTAGTACATAATCATGAGGCCCAACTCATGCAGGGCCAGGTCCTCTGGGGAGCATACAGGGCTGAGGCGTGGGACCGGTTGACTCATGATCTCACTAGTGCCACAGGGATTCCAAGGACTGGTGAGCAGGTCCGTCACCACCATGCGGACCTGAAGAGACGCAAGCAGGACCAACTGAACCTTTGGATCCAGGAGGCCCGGCAAACACCCAACGCCCCACTACTGAGTAAGTAACATTTAATTATGTATGTAAGAAATTAAACTAGCTGATATTATGGAGATGTGTATTCCAATATTACTTCATTTATATTACAGCTGCAGGTGTCCGTTCTGCGAACCACAGAGCCTATGGCGATAGGCTGGTTCGGTTGCACCACCAGGCAGGTCAGTAATCCACTACCACTAACTGTAAAGAAATATAAAAGTATGACAGTCAGCAAAAGAGTGCAGTGTAGTCAGTAAGGAATAAAATCTGCAAGTAACAGTGTGAAAGTGTATGCAAGTATTGCTTGATTACAAAAGTGTGTCAGCCTGTAAGTTTAACCTAAACATGAAACTGTCCGACATATATTCTGAAATAAAAATGCCCTGCCTGTAAGAAAATAGTACACAACCTGCAGCAGGCTGAAAAGTATAGCTGCAGAAGATGATGAAATCACATGTGTGAAATATATCCCTGTGGAAATACTGAAACATGACAGAAGTGAGACTGCTGGAAAGGATTGTAATAACTACTGTTAAAACATGTCAATAAAGCCTAGAAGTACCATCCTGAATAGTAAAATTAAAGCAAGTGAGAGAGTGTGAGAAAGTGCCATGAATCCAGCAATACAGTAGTAATAACCCCTGAATAAAGTATACTGCAGTCAAGACAGAATGAAATGCATGTGAGATTCAAAACCAAACAGCAAAATCTGTTCAAAGTGTTGCTGCATCTGGAATGTGTATCCCAAAATCAGGATATGTTGCTCTCAGTCTGCAATATGCAGATAGGATGTTTGTCTGATATACCAAACATCCACACTTGTCTACAGCTATATAAAGAAAATGTAGCCCTGATGTAGCTGAACAAAGCTAGATATGAATGTGTATGAAGAACCATAAAATGTATATTGATGTTGCATTAACAGTCCTATCACCAAGTTGAAATAGTTATCATATAGAAAACTGTAGTTAGAACAGTAGTGTGTATATAACTGTAGCTATTAGAAATGTACAGCATATGTATTGTTATTCGAAGGTGTTAATATTACTTTCTTCACCCCACCCTATAACCACATATAACCCATTCCACGTGAAAATGGTATGTGCAATTACAATTAACACCCCTGGACGTTTGTCCTGTTGGGTCATATATATTTGCATGTCTGTTGATGCATCTGCCCTGTTCATACATCCACACCTGATGGCCTGTTGCCATCAATTAACCCTGCATGTTGTTGGACTGTGTATTTCTGTTCAAATTATGCATGTGTTATGCACGCTGTTCAATGGTGTGAATATCTGGGTGTTTGGTTAATGGGAATACTAATGCATGCTGTTACAACTAATTGTGAATGGTATTATATGTCACTAACCCAAACTGTCATGACATAATGCAAAACATAGTACGACAGGAAAGGCGGGTTCCAGCGGACCCACCTCTCCCACCTCAGCTGGCGAGTGCACCTGGCACTAGTGCCGAGTCCGGACCCTCCTCCGGTGGCCCTGTGCCACCTGCGGGTGGAAGCACTGCAGGGGATGGGGCTCGCCCCCACTCTGCAAGTGTGGCCGGAGGAGGACCACCACTCACCCTCCGTAGTGTCCGGACTGTGGTGCGTAGGGAGATTTGGGACTCTGTTCTCGAGCCCCTAAGCCAGCTCGAGGCACGGGTGGTGCAACTAATGGGCATGCCTGTTGCCCCACCTACACAGCCCCCAGCACAGCCCCGTCCTGGGCAGTGAAGGAACAGTGGCAACTGCCTATGGGTGGGGATATCAGTTCCACTGTTGCCATCTGTTGGCTCATGGGCTCTGAATATCCAAACCTCCGTCCCCGTCAAATGTGTAACCCCCCCCACATGTGTCATACACCGCCCCTGTATGCGTCTTGTTTGTCTTGTCTGTTTACGTACCCAACCTACCTCCCCAGCTGTACCGACTACCTTCACCTGACATACCACTCTCACCTGAAAAAATAATAAAAAAAAAAAGAGCACTCTGTACCCACAAAAAAATTATGCCCCATACATAGCTACCCATTCCGCACACATGTCTACTGGACATGGAACCTATCAATTACAATTGGCTGTACAACAAGTATTATTGTTGTCCTGACACCTCTCTCAGGGGTGGAAGGTTTCAAATGTCACACCAAATTACATACATATGCACAGCTGTTGCTGATGAAGAAATGGGCAGCTATGGGCCTTACCTACATCCCTCCTGCACATCCCAAGCTTGTTTCCCTACTGTCTTACCCTCTTTGTGACCCCTTTTTCACCACTTTCCTGTCTCCCCATTTTTCTTTTCTTTCAAAGAAAATAGCGCTGGTGTACGCAAGAGTAAGCACGTTTAAGCGGTTGTAAGCGGGTGTGCGCGGAGCTAACCGCCAGTGCGCATGCGTGAGCTCCACGCAAACCAGCGCTAACCCGGTTACAACTGTTTAAAAGTGCCTTAGTCACCTTGATTGACAGGTCCTATACTCAGTTCAAAAGCAAAATAAAATCCCACTGTGAGTCCCGAACCCAGGACCTTGGAAACAGTAGTCTACATGACTTACCACTAAGCCATGACTCTTGTACAAGAACATTGTGCTAAAATAAATATATCATGTAATAGTAGGAATGAATGTAAAGGGAATATAGATGTGTAGTACACAAAGCATGCCATTTAGAATTACTATCAAAACTAGTGGATTTCCATAATAGTAGTGTGTGAACAGAAACAGCCATGCTAGTTGGAAGCTAGTAGGTAATAATGTCACTATAGCACCTTGCAAGCCACACACATACTCACAGCAGGATAAGCACTGCCCATACCCCACAACCTCTTACAGGAACACATCTGGACCAAGTAATACAATATGTGGAGCAATGGCCCAAAACCAGGGACACATTACAAATAATGTTACAACAAACGCAGACAGTTCAGAGAGTAACAGGGTCTGCACTTTGTGGGATGTTTGGAAGGGTATGCAGTCTTTAACTTGAATGTTTGTCACCATATTCTGACTTGAGCCCAGAGTGACTTGCCAGAAAAAGGTGTGCATGAGATATTGACCAAAATATGAGGCAGAAATGTGGACAACCTGCAAATATCTGTACACATGATGGGTCTGACACCACCATATTTGAATAGTTAAGAGCCTAGACATAGCAACAGTGAATGACTTACAGGGATGCCCCACAGACCCCATGTGAAATGTACAAACAGTAGGCAGAAAGGTGTAACACATGCAATGGTAACTATTGAGTCCTGAAAGTATTCATCACTTGCATGGCAGAAAAAGTGTAGTAATACATATGCTCATGCTAACCCACAGTCACAACTGCAGCATACCAGACATTTTAATGGGTGTACCCCACTGATATGTACCATTCCATGAGGCACATAACAGATGAACCTGAAAGTCTCTGGGGCCAGCTCAGCAGCATACTCAAATACCCTAATAGATGTCAAGGCCCACACCATGGCCAGACCACACTGCATGCTGTAACACCCTAGCAAATATAGCAAGCATTCCAAGGTGTGAATGTACATGGAAAATAGGAAAGCTACAGCAGCACACTACAGTCAAGACACCTAGCAGGCATACAAGTAGTGACTGTAAAGGGCAACTATTGAAGACTTAGCAACAAAGTGCAAGCAAAAGTGAAAGGAAAGCACACACACACACACACACATTAACAGTAGTAGTAGTTGTAGGTGTCAGTGTACATACACAGTTAGTACAGGAAACTGGAGAAATGAATGGAGGAATGTTAATCTACAACACACCTGGAAATATGAGAGAGATACCAACCTTTACACTCACAGAACATTGTCCACAGCATAACAGCATGGTCCCTGGCCTTAAAATCTGAAAGGGCTACGCCTATGTCACATACCTTTTTATAGCACTGTTCTGAAATCACAGTGAGAACTGCAATCAGTACACAACTGGCTGCATGCAATTAGCAAATGCTGGCTAACAATTGGTGCAGAGGCCATCACATGGGCATATGCAGATACCTACAGAAGTATGCTGTACTCCCAGCCCACACATGCAATACTTTCATTGCACCCTGAGAAGGACATGAGAGACAGACAGAGACAGAGAAAACTGCAATTAAGCAGACACAAAAAAACTGTTCAGCAACAGCTACCTGAAAGCTGACAACTGGGAAGTGGAGCAGCAGGACAGAGAACCAGACGGCAACACAAACAGCTGTGACAAACACAGGTAATGTAAAGTAATACTATAAAGGTCTACATACTGTGAACCCTCCATATGTGTCATTGGTCTGTATCCATATGCATATGAAGATGTGTAAAGGGCAGGAGACATACAGCAACTATCAGTGAAGGCTGTACATACATTTGTATGTGAGAGCATCTATGTGCACATATCAATGTTGGTTGATTGTAGGTTGTAGTGCCATGTACAAAGTAGGTTTCACAGTTATGTATGTTTAGCAGTATGTTAGTGTGTGTATACAGTATGGTAGACAAATATGTTGATATACCTGTCTAACATATGGATACGTATGTATGTGAACATATGTATGTGTATATATATATATATATATATATATATATATATATATATATATATATATATGATATGCATATATGTATACATACATAGAGAGAGAGATGTAGGAATACATAGACAGATGTAGATAGAATATTGTACAAACATATCTATGTAATGCACACATACAAATATAGATATATGTAGATACATATACATAGACAGACTGATCTGACTACCTACAGGTATGACTGTATATGATGACCTGCAACACAGCCTGTCCCACCCCTCTGTCACTCACACCCCTCTGTGCCCCCTCCACATCTATAGCAATATATGTACATCAATATATATATGTGTATATGTATATGGATATATATATATATATATATATATATATATATATATATATACATATATATATATCTATATACATATATATATATATATATATATATATATATAGAGAGAGAGAGAGAGATAAAGTCTGAGTGAGGCACATGTGTACAGATGTATTGCAACAGGTGCCTGGTGACAAAGGTATGGAGTGAACACCAGTGTCAAAACCGGAGTACCATACCACATTCCAGATCACCTACACCAGTAACCACCTGATATGTTATTGGCTGCCCACCACTGCATGTGTCAGGGGTGAACAGGGTCATAAATGTGTACAATAGTGGCCCCAATGATATTCACAGTGGCACACTATCCCTGGAATACCTGCACATGGTATGTGTCAGCAGACATGGTGTGTCAGCTATGGACATGTAGGCCGGTGTACCCCTCCACACCACATAATGGATGCCATGGTATGGACCTCACATGACAGCTACAGATATAGGGAAGGACACAGTGACATGTACAACGCTGTGACAATGCACTCAAACACATTACCAATGCACAGTGACTGACAACACCACAGAGTACACATATGCTACCCACATAGAGGTTACCACTCCTGGATTTACATTTGTAAGTCACACCCATGACAGATGTCCAACAATCATAGTAACACCTCACACCATCCACAACCTAAATGTCTGCTGTGTGTTGTCCATGCCACTGCAATAGAGTGCACATGTGGAGGTAAGAGTTCCTACCCACAGATAAGACATACCCTGCAATAACCAACACAGTGCTAAGAAGCAAGACTCCCCATGAGTACATGTCACACATACCCCTGCTGAATGTTAGTCAGATAGGTAATATGCCATATGACTCACCCTCTGTAACTGTGTGACAGCAGCAGGTACCATCACACCAAATGTGGCACAATGGTTGGGTAGCAGAACAGTACGCTGCTGTAGTCCCAGGGGCAATAGCATAGTGTATATTATTGTATTGTAATGTAATGTATTGTGTTGTATTGTATTGGTATGTTGAGGTGCCTCCTTCGTGGAGTGGAACCACTGCTGCTGTGCGCCAGTGTACAGGTACATATCCTGTAGTCAGGCTAGTGTTACATAGCACTTCTATATGTGTGTTTAGCTCCTGTCAGAGTTTATGTAGCATGCAACTGGGGATACCATCAGGTCCCATCCACGTTGTGTATTCTGCTGTCCTGAGGGTGGCTCTCTCCTGGACATCTGTGATGACAGGGAGGTAACGGTCAGCTGGGATAACTATGCCTTATTTTGGGGGAGAGGGCGGGGTGACACCTGCACTGAACCTGTCTGCCACAATGTTCTCGATATCTGTGGTGTCAGTGAAATATTTGTTGTTGTGTACTACCTATGGGCATAGAGGATGGATCCTGACCAGGTTGCTAACATAACTGAAGAAGGCCTTCTGGTTATCTGTAGTGTCCCTCTTGATTTCCCTCTCAAAGTTGCCCATGGATTTTGTATGATGGAAAATAGATCCTTACTAGTGCTGCTCAGACATGCCCTCCCTTTATGGAATTATGCTCTGTCTTGCAGTAGCTTCCACCTTCTGTAATACAATCTGTCTATGGCTGGGGTCCACCAGACAGGATGCTGTCCCTTTGTGGAGAGTGTCTTGGTCATATATGGGATTGCATGATCCATGCATTCTCGGAGATGTCTGTAGAAAGCAATTGTGTAGGGGTCAGCATTGTGGGTTGTATCTGCCACTGGCCCAGTGGGCTGAAAGGTTACCATGTCACTGTTACAAAGTGTAAAGTTTGTATCTGTAATGTTATGCAATATAGTCATTTGTGCTGGTGGTGGAGGTGGGGTATGTATATCCAGGGCAATCAGTGTGTGGTCAGCTCACAGTAGTTGATGATGTAGGCCATACAGTACCTAGATACAAACCCCCAGAGTGAGGAGGTGCTCTTGACCTGAATCAGTGTTCTGACTGCTGGGGTTTGGTAGTATGTCGTATGGAGTGTGCCAGGTACTGTTGCACAGTTGCTGGCTGAGCACTGATACCTGGCCATCTACATGTGTATCCACCAATAGACAGACAGATGCCACATATGTGAGATGTTGTATCATAACAGTCGAGTAGCATGTGTAGTATGTCTGCCAAATTCTGCTGACATATATTGCTGATACCAGGTTATTTTCTTTCTCAGGTACATGGCCCACCCGCGGAATCCCACCTACTCCACAGCTGAGGATGAGGAGATACACCAGAGCCTGGTGCGGGATTATGCAATACTCTTTTCCCGCACCAGCCAGAATCAGCAGGAGAGGGCTGCACTGTGGCAAGACCTTGTCCGTCGGATAAATGACATAGGCACGCATAATAGGACATATAAGCAGGTACGACATCACTGCAGTGATTTAATTAGACATGTCCGTCAGCGTGCATCGGATATCCACAGGCAACAGGTCGCCACAGGTGGTGGGGTGGCTACACATCCCCCACTCACCAGACTGGAGGGACTACTCATGAGTGTAGTGGCTCCAGTCCGCCAGCAACAACAACAGCAGCAGACATGCATTATGATGGAGGCTGGAGCCACGCAGCAGCAAGACAGTGAACGTGCAGGTAAT
The DNA here is from genome assembly GCF_019279795.1 of Protopterus annectens. Classification (NCBI taxonomy): domain Eukaryota; kingdom Metazoa; phylum Chordata; order Ceratodontiformes; family Protopteridae; genus Protopterus; species Protopterus annectens. The sequence continues at coordinate 112,168,424 of NC_056729.1, read as the reverse complement.
ATGCCATATGTATAGTTGACTGTTGTGTACACTGGTAGTTAATGCATGTGTGAGGTGTGTCCTTGGTTTGTAGCTGTCACCATAGTATTTAATGTGCAAGTGTGATATCCTCAATATTAGCAGCTGACCTGTGAAAGGCGACTGTTGTACTACTGACCTGTATTATACTCAGTAACAATGGCAAAGTTGTGCCCACTGACATTAGTTTCTTCACGTCTGCAGGACCCTCTGGTATAACAGCAATGCAGCCTATCCATGCTGGTGAGTGTGTATTAACAATTCTTGTAATAGTGTTGATAGTAATAGTACTATTTGGCTCACTTAGTAGTGCTCTTTGTATGCATGTAGGTGTGTCTGTGTCTGTGTGTTGATATTACGCATACTGAGTACTGTACAATTGTGTGAAACTGTGTGCATGTGTGCATGTGTGCATGTGTGCACCTGTGCATGTGTGCACCTGCGCATGTGTGCATGTGTGCATGTGTGCACCTGTGCATGTGTGCATGTGTGCACCTGTGCATGTGTGCACCTGTGCATGTGTGCATGTGTGCAATGTGTGCATGTGTGCACCTGTGCATGTGTGCATGTGTGCACCTGTGCATGTGTGCATGTGTGCACCTGTGCATGTGTGCACCTGTGCATGTGTGCATGTGTGCACCTGTGCATGTGTGCATGTGTGCATGTGTGCATGTGTGCACCTGTGCATGTGTGCACCTCTGCATGTGTGCATGTGTGCACCTGTGCGTGTGTGCATGTGTGCATGTGTGCACCTGTGCATGTGTGCATGTGTGCACCTGTGGATGTGTGCATGTGTGCATGTGTGCACCTGTGCATGTGTGCACCTGTGCATGTGTGCATGTGTGCACCTGTGCATGCGTGCACCTGTGCATGTGTGCATGTGTGCACATGTGCACGTGTGCATGTGTGCATTTGTGCACCTGTGCATGTGTGAATCGCTGATAATGTGTAGACATTGTAAACTGTGTTTCCTGTTTTCCTCCCACAGGTTCTGTTGTGATCTGGTGTCATGTAACAGGGAACCTGAGTCAGGTGCCGTGGGTACTGATAATGATGACATCTGTGTAATGGCACAGGAAAGTATGCCAGGGTCCACCATTGGTCAGCCGATTGACAGTACACAGCTGTCGACCCCATCAATGCGCACAGTTATCCTGCCAATACACCCTTTGTCACCAATGTCCCTAGGTGATGGACAGCATACAGTGGGCATTTACCAGGGTAATGTGGTATCTGTGGCACATGCCTCCCCACACAGCAGCCATGGGCATGGCCCAGAGATGGTACCACACAGACAGATGTCCAGGGTTTCTCGTGGGAGCATCCATGGGCGTACTGCCCCTGTCAGACGTGCCCACAGAGGTCTTACAACCTCAGCTATGTTTCGGGCTGTCATGCAGGCACAGTCACGTATGGAACGGTACACCAGACAGGGTCTGAGGGAGCTGACAGCATGTCGCACAGCCATGACTGACAGTATGCGTGACATTGCGGCTGCCATCCGTGATTTCACCCGATGTCATAGACAGACGTTGTGGGGACATATTAGACCGGTTCCACAACTACATGTCCATGAGCCAGGGCGATGGTGGGCGGTTGAGGCATCAGCGTGGCGTATGCCAGCAACAGCAGCAGCTGGCAGTCGCCGGGCGACAACAGGGCCGCCGCCCCGTAGTGCCAGCAGCAGCCCCAGCAATGCTGGGTCTGTGCTGTCATCAGACCGCCCCAGGAGACCACATGCACGTGGCTCTGGCCAGGCCCGACAGGGATCTGTGTCCAGTCAATGAACACCTGCTTCTGATGACAGTACCCAGTCTGGGTTGGTACTGGATACGGTCCATAGCACCCCTGCAAGGCACAGGTACCGTGTCCGTGGCCAGAGACACTGATCTGTATGACCTGGCAGGTACAGTCTGTGGCTGTCCACAAACACCAGTATATGGCAGCCATGAGGTGGAACTGTGTGCATCCATACACACATGCGAATTGACAACACCTAGGGCTACCGCATACACGCACACACTGCATCAACATTGCCCCACCTTCTACTGCTGTCCCTCACCAACACACATACACATACATGTCAATTGGTGGTATCTGTGGCTGACTCAGGCATACCAAGTTCACACCCTGTGCATATGATGAAACTGTGCCACCTCCTGCAATCTGTAACAACTGTGCAGGTACAGGTTAACATGTTGCTGATGCACAGGGTGACCACATAGATGTGTAGTAATAGTATCATGTTGTTAACAGTACTGTGTGCTGAATTAATTGTGGGTATATCACAGCATGCCTGATGCAGTAAGTGTGTGATTGTCATATCCTGTTGTCTACACCCATGGTAAGTACCATAGTGTATCATCTGCACATGTTGGCATACTGGTGGTAATGATGTCAACAGAAGGCTACATACATAGGTAGCACAGGGGATAGGGTAATGAATGTAGTAATACACAATGATGGACATGTAAATTGCAAGTGGCATGTTGCCCACACTAGACTCTGCAATGCAGATGTTTGAGGATGTTGATATGTGTGCAGTACTACACGACTGGTACAGGACACACAGGAGCACCCTAGCACTGCATGCTCACATCTCATACCATGCTAGACAGCCTCAACACACATAACTAACTGTCACAGGAGGGAGAGTCCCCATATATGTCAGGGATACTGTGGTGGCATGCCAGGTAGCATACATCCTACTAAGTATGGAACCACTGAGTGAAGGCTCAGTGTCTGTTATTTGACATGTGTATTACTGCAGGTATGAGCACATGGGTTTCCATCCAGTTATTGTACATCCTGACAGTACATGGTCTGTACATTGTGTGCACTGAGACTGGACCCTAGCCATCTGTCCCATGTATTTCCATGTACATGTGCATAGTGCCTGCATATTTGCAGTGTTACCTACTGGAACTGGTGCAGCTTATTTGTTGTACAATGGACTACATGCAGCCCTGTTTACTGTAGCTTTGTTTGCATGCATGTTTGCTTGCAATTACCCTGGAATACTGATCACACCTGCAATGCATAGTTATAGAGCTTCTGTGGACTCCTAGTGCCATCTGCATAGCTTACTATATGTATGTCCATGTCCCACTTGACAGGATGTCACTGTTTGTCCTGTTCACATGTACATTGCCTGTGACACAGTGCATATGACTTACCTGGCATGTGTCCATGTGAGCAGTCATATATGCTACTGCTAACTAATCACAGGCACTACACCTTCACATATTCATCTTCTGTTGAACTACCTGCTTCGCTAGGGACGGCCTGCACCTGTCACCCCTGGGCTTTCAGATATTGGCAAAGGCTCTTGCTACCCCATAGTGCCTATGTTAGGCAAGGCTCAAATGACAAACCCACCTTCATAGGTATCACAAGGGATAAGAAACTAAGAGTAATGCTACCCAATGCCAGAAGTCTAAACCTCCAGATGCATGCACCCAAAACACTCCTTGGCATGGAGAACATCGATATCTGTGCAGTAACAGATGCCTGGTTCAGGGCTACTGAGAGCACACCAGCACTACCAGGTTTAACCTGGTTGATTTCTTTGAAACAGTCACCAAGGCCATTGATGAGGGGAAGGTGGTTCACACAGCCTACTTGGACCTTGCAAAAGCCTTCACAACAATACCCCACTTGGGCATTCTAGAGAAGCTCACCAGCTTAAATATAAGCCCCTATGTCACTAGATGGATTGCACAGTGGCTCAAGGACAGAACCCACATGGTTAGCATTGCTGGAGCCATGCCAGACTCCAAACCAGTTACGAGTTGTGTCCCACAAGGCTCAGTCCTGGGACCTCTCTTGTTTGGTATATATTTATTGGAGGTACAGGCCAACACGGACGGACTGTGGCTGACCAAATATGCAGATGACTGCGAACTGGCCACCATAATCGACTCTCCAGCCGACACAAGCGTCTTCCAAAGGGGCATCATAGAAACAGACAACTTGTGCCAGAGCCATGGCCTTCAGCTGAACAGTGTTTAGAAAGGGGAATGTGCATCCTGTAGTCTGTTCACCTAGTTGCTAAAAGGGACATTGTCCTCACACACACTAACCCCCCTCAAACAAAAACACACACTTGCCAATTGCAGGATTCAAACCCCTATCTGACTATGTTATGACACTTGAGACGGACACATTAGCAGAGCGTGCTATTTGCATTACTGGGAAGTTTCCCTTCTCCTGCTATACTTATAGAGTGCTGACATCATCAATGTTTGGAAAGGGGAATGTGCATCCTGTAGTCTGTTCTCCTAGTTGCCAAAAGGGACATTTCCCTCACACACACTAACCCCCCTCAGGCAAACACACACTTGTCATTCGCAGGATTCAAACCCCTACCTAACTATGTTATGACACTTGAGACGGACGCATTAGCAGAGCGCGCTATTTGCATTACTGAGAGGTTTTCCTTCTCCTGCTATACTTATAGAGTGCTGACATCATCAGTGTTTGGAAAGGGGAATGTGCATCCTGTAGTCTGTTTTCCTAGTTGCCAAAAGGGACATTTCCCTCACACACACTAACCCCTCTCAGAGAGAGGCACACACTTGCCATTCGCAGGATTCAAACCCCTACCTAGCTATGGTTATAACACTTGAGACGGACACATTAGCAGAGCGCGCTATTCGCATTATTGGGAGGTTTCTCTTCTCCTGCTATACTTATAGAGTGCTGACATCATCAGTGTTTGGAAAGGGGACTGTGCATCCTGTAGTCTGTTTTCCTAGTTGCCAAAAGGGACATTTCCCTCACACACTCTAACCCCCCTCAGACAAACACACACACTTGTCATTTGCAGGATTCAAACCCCTACCTAATTATGTTATGACACTTGAGACGGACGCATTAGCGGAGCATGCTATTCACATTACTGGAAGGTTTCCCTTCTCCTGCTACACTTATAGAGTGCTGACATCATCGGTGTTTAGAAAGGGGAATGTGCATCCTGTAGTGTGTTTTCCTAGTTGCCAAAAGGGACATTTCTCTCCCACAGACTTACACACACACCAACACCACTCACACACACTGAGCATTTGCAGGATTCAAACCCCTACCTAACTATGTTATGACAGACGCATTAGCAGAGCACGCTATTCGCATTACTGGTAAGTTTTTTTTCTCCTGCTGTATTTATAGGGTGCTGACATCATCTGTGTTTAGAAAGGGGAATGTGCATCCTGTGGGGAGGCAGACACCAAGCACACTCTGGCTAAGCTGTCATTCCCTAGGGCAAACAGCCTAGTGTTGACCTCTACACCCATATGTTTAATTGTCAAATGCACATTATTTGTTGCTGATAGACTGTTTGCACATCTTTATTGCCATAGCATTCCCTGTTTGTATGAACAACTTGTGCATCTGTGGAAGATGTTTGCATATGGGAGGGATCCACTATATCACGTATGTCTCTGTAGTCATTTAACTGTGTGCACTGGGCAGACTGCTGTAATGTGGTTGGTTCCTGGAATAACACATAAAAATACCAGATATGTGTGTCCAACTGCTAAACTGAGATTTGGCCTACGTGTGTGAGCATGCCCAGTTCAGCCTTCCCATGGCATGTTGTCTAACATATGTCTCATTTATCAAAGTGTGTGAGCATGCCCAGTGTGAGCATTCCATATGTTGGACTCTGCAGCCCACCACATTTGTGGATGAGTGTGAACTTCAACAAATATCACCCGTTTATGGTTGTGTGTTGTGTGTCGTGTTGTGTAGTTACTGTACAACTGCTTTGTGTGTGAACACAACAGGATTATACTGTGCCTGCAGTGTTTGCATGGGATACTTTGCATACAGTTGTCAACATCCTTTCACACTGACCTAACACTGTAGTACTGTATAGTGTACTGGTAGTACTTTGACTGTGGTGGACAGTATTCTGGGCTTTAGTGCTATCACTGCTTTACATTTCGATAGTGGGCACTACAGCCTGGTTAGGGGCCAGTTGTGTACATCTGATCATGTTGCATTCTGTTCAGATATGAACTACTTAAACCAGGCTTGTCCAACATTGGTAGTGTATTCCACAACATAGGTGTACATTTGCAAACACTAGCGATGTGCCCTAGTCCATGTCTAATGCTAGTTGGAGAGTGTGTTTGTCCTTCAACACACATTGTAAGTGGAGTTTGCCATGACATATGTCATGGTTAGTATACTGTGCCTCTGTCTACCTGTGACATGACAGTGATACCCAGGATAAAGCTACCATCTCCCATCCACTCATCAAGATTCCTATTGAGGAAGACTGATAAGTGACTCCATGGGTAGCCTGTACTGGGGGTTCACTCATGGGTGGGGGTGGCTTCTGTGTTATGGATCACGCAGTACAGCTTGTCCTATGTAAGTCAGTGCTGGGGTTCAGGTCTCTCATGTGCATAGCTCACTGCCATTCAGATTGTACAAGGTGCAGCATGTTTATTGATACCAGCAACACAGGCAACACATGGCATCTATGCAAGCTCTTTGATACTCCTGGTGAGGTACTGTTGGGGACTTTACGGTTGATGGAGGTGTCTGCTGAGGTACATCCCACAGGGGCTATTGTAGTCAATTGTACCGCTGATGAAGGATGACTGCAGAGCCACAATGACCTCCCTTATCTAGATCTGACAACCTTCATGATTAGGTGGGTATATGGTATGTTTCTGTAAACACTACAGCACATGTTTGTCCAATGCAGGATATCTATCACCTTGTGTCCCCAGGTCTCTCATTACATGTTAACTACATAATGGGTTAACAACTATGTGGTAATTGGTGGGCACTTACTGTATATCCACGGGGATTGACTATACACGTTTCTGCAATTAGCTTGCTGACATGGCTATGGCACCAGTTGTCTGTTTCTATGTGGCCCTTTTGTGGGATGCTTGTGTCAGCTGGTGGATCATATGTGGTGAGCAGTTTGTAGTCCTCTGCAAACATGTTTGGACACAGTCCTTCCATGTTTGCCTGTACCTATGGGACATATATACCAGACGAGGGAGATCCCAGGACAAAGCCTTGTGGGATGCCAGTTATATCTGGTTTGTAGTCTGACATGGCTGCAGCATGTCTGACCATGTCTGTTCTGTCCTTGGTCTGGTTTGCAACCCCTCTACTGACATGTGGGTTTATATTTAAGCTGGTGAGCTTATCTATAATGAACACGTAGGGTATTGTATAGAAGCCTTTGCAAGGTCCAGCTACGCAGTGTGGACCACATTGCCCTCATCAATGACCTTAATGACTGTTTCAATTGAGTCAAACATGTTTAGGGGCAGGATCTGCACTTGAGAAAGCCACACTGGGTAGGGTCCAGTGTCAGTAGGTCCCCAATATCTTTATGTCTGTGGTACATGCTGATCCTTTCCATAGCTGTGCAGACCGAGCTTCTCAGGATTCTGGGGTAGTAGTTTTCAGTATCCGTTCAGGCAACACCTTTGTTGAGAAGGACCACTGTTGTTGTACACTGCTCTTTGGGTGCATATTCTGTGGTAAGGCTGACATTGAGCAGTAGTGTGGTTTGGCATTCCATTCATCTTGGAGTCCATGTTGCACTAAGCCCAGGACACCATCTCATACCATTGCTGCTGTGTGTTTTGCTTTGTAGATGTTGGCTGTTACCTCAGCATCTGCAATGTCAGGGGGCCAGCAGTCTGCTGGGATAGATATTCTGCATTCGGGGGGGGGGTTTGCACTGCAACTGTCAGGATGTATGTTGGCAATATGTGTGTGTGTTTGTGATATTTGTGTGATTCAGGGCATATCTGTGAATTCCCAAAATGGTTCCTACCATCAGTTGTGAAAGCCTTGGGATTATCCTTAGTGTCCTGTACAATTTGCATCTTCATAGGTTCATAGGTTCATACTAGGCTATCCACCCTAGGGCATTTGTTAGCCTAGCCAGAGTGTGTGTGGCTTTTGCCACCCCTTGCTATGTGAATATTATGGCCATTTATGATTTGCTTTGCTGTGCCTCTGTCTGGACATGACACAGTGAAGACCCCCAGTGTAACTCTACAATCATCCATCCACTTGGCAAGATTCCTGTTGAAGAGTGTCAGTGAGGGGCTCTGCCTAACATGGAGTGGGATTCTGGTCCAGGGTGTGGGGAGCCTCTGGATTATGTATCTGTCCCACCAGCACATCCTATTTCATTATTTGTTGAGGTTGACATCTCTTACTCTCATAGCTCCGATGGATTTGAGTTTTCTGGGGTGGAGCATGTCCATTACTCCTGTGTTGGGCATGGCCTTCTACAACAGGCATGCAATGCCTCTGTGTAGGCAGTATGTGACTGCATTCAGCTGGGGTGTCTACAGCCAGGCAGCATATGACATATATTTGAGACCCTTTATCCTCTTGGTGAGGTACCTTTGAGGTCTTTCTAACTGCTGCAGGTGTCAGGTAAGGTACATCCCATATGAGGCATTGTACTAGATTATGGGTGTGATTAGAGAACAGTATAGGGGCACAATGACCTCTCTTGATGTAGATGTGAATCCTTTCCTGATACGGTGTCAAATGTAGACAGTCTTCCTAGCCACATTGGCAATGTGGGTGTCACATAACAGGTTACTGTCCACTTGTGTCCCTAGGTCCCTGGTTACTCCTTCCATACATAATGGTTTACCACCTATGTGGTAATTTGTGGTACCTTGTTTGGTATTTGGTGGGACATTCATACTGTCCAGTGTCTTCAGGACGGCTGGGTGGGGTTCCTGTGTGTGAGAGTGTGGTCTGTAGCATGCTACAGACTGTACAGCAGTCTTGCCTACAGTTAGTTGCACATGGGTGGACTCCAATGCCTTGTGCATTGTCAGTTACCTGGACGTATGGATGTCTGTGCTGACTATGGATACTCACCCTCATTTTATGTTTTGTTCCAGGTTTTGGGGCCATGACACATGATACGTGGTATAACCTGGTAGTGCTGGTGTGCTGTCAGGAGGCTTGCAGCAGGTTTCTGTCACTGCACAGACATCAATGTTCTCCATACTGGGGATGGCCTTGGGAGCATGCATATTGGGGTTTACACATCTGGCATTGGTCAGCATTTCCCTTATGTTTCTTCCCACTTATGTTTTCTAGGGTGGTGGGTCTGGGTCAGTCTTTTCAGCCTTGCCTACAAAAGGCTCTATGGAGGTGGCAAAGGCCTTATCCAATATTCAGACGCCCAGGGGTAACAGGTGCAAGCCATCCCAAGAACAGCTGCGTGGCTTGTCAAGCATGACATCCCAAGCAGACAGACATTGGATCCCCTTGGAATGACAACAGTAAGTGTGCCACCTGCTATGACTGATCATTCCGTGTTTGTACTGTGGCATTATTCTTGGTAAGGGTAGGATGCTGCAAATGGTGAGTGTCATACCGGCCTGGACTACATAATCAGAGAGCTCATCTATGTCACTTTTCATGCAGTCTAGGGAGGTACATCTCAGGTCATTCACACCAGCATGGACTATGACTGCATCATATTTCTACTTGCTTTGGAGTGACCTGCATACTTCTGTTATGTGGCATATTGTGGCAGCCTACAGGCAGCTTACTGTACCCTTTCCCTTGTTCAGTCTGGTGTGCGGGACAGCAGTGTGTCTGACTATGGAGTCACCTATTACAACTGTATCAGGCATGTTGTTTCTCCTTCTGGCCTGTGACTGTTTGGCACACCAGCTTTGTGTACTATGTGTTGCATGTGCTATGTTTGGAGGTTGTTTGATTGGGTGTCTGCTTTAGAGGCCTCTGTTGGTGTGCTGTGTTTGTAATTTGTTCCTCCGGGAATGTTTTTCTGTGTTTATGTGTTTGGTTTGCAGTTGTGATAGGTCTATGTGGGACTGTGTTTGTGGTGTGTGTGGTTACCTTCTCCTTCTGACTAGTTTTTGGAGTACTGAGTTGAGGGAGCTCAGCCTCCAGTTTGGGTAGATGGTTGCATCTCACACATATATTTGTATTTCTTGGGTGGAGCTGGGGGTTGTCTGTGTACTTGGGGCAGGTGTAACATTGCCTCAGGATTCACAGATTCAACTTGTTGTGGCTGGCCTTAGTGGATTGTATGTGTGGACAGATTTTATTGCCATACTACTGATCAGTGATTACTTCATTGTTTATGTTTGCTCTATCATGTAGTAGCTTCCTCATTCTCTTGCATGGTTTGGTTATGGCTGGTGTCCACCATGCCAGATTCCTGCGTGTATGGGATTGTGTCTTGTTTTAATTTAGGATTGCATAATCCAAGCATTCCTGGCAGTGTTCATGGAATGGCTGTATTACAGGTTCTGAGGTGTGGCCCATATTTTGCACCTGCACAGGACCTTTAATGGATTCCACATCAGTTTGGAGGAGTGCAAATATTGCTTAACACGTTTTCCACTGTGGTTTTCTGGCCAGGGACTGTGGTCAGGATTTGTATATCCAGTGTGATTACTCTATGGTCTGGTTTTACCAGTGAGCAATACACTTCTCATCTTGCCATCCAGTACCCATGTTGCTGATTATCACATCCACTATGCTTACCCCTCTTGTGGGAGTGGTACGTTGTTCCTGGGCCTTTTGGTTTATGGATTCTATGAACTTTTGTCCTACACTGTTGGAGCTAGTATAATGCTCCCAGTCTATGTCTGGGTATTTTCAGTCACCCAATATAATGTGGTTTGGAGGACTTGATATATTCATGTATTCCAGCATAGGCCAGGTGCAGTCCCTGGTGTTGGGACAGTAGTCTGTAGCAGGCTATAAACTGGGGGGCAGTTTTAGCCACTGTTACTTGACCATGGCTAGTCCATGCTGCTTTTTGTTGTGGTACCAACATGGGGGTGTGGTTATCCTTGACAATTCTTGCTAGTCACCCTCCTTTTGCAGCTTGTTCCAAGTTTTGAGGCTGTACAGCACAGTATGAGGTGTAACCTGGTAGTGTTAGGGTGCTGTTGTGAGCCTTGGCTCAGTTTTCTGTTACAGCGCAGATATCAACATTCTGCATACTGGGTGAGTTTAGACTGCATGCATCTTGCTGTTTCAACTTATCCCTTATCTTATTCTTATCCCTTCTGATACCTATGGATATAGGTTTGTGTTTTGAGCCTTACCTATTCAGGGCACACTGTGGGTAACAACAGCCTTTGCCACTATCCATATGGCCTGCACTGATAGGTGCACGCCAGTCCTAGCAGGTGGTGCATCATGTCATGCTCAGCATGTCATCCCAGACTGGCACACATTGGATCCCCTTTGACTAACTGCGATACTTCAGTCAATTATTGCACTTGATCATCTCATTGTCATGTTGTGGCATGATGCTTGGTGAGGGTAGGATGTTAGTCAGGGTCCTCAGGTGTGCATATAGTACATGTTGTTACATTACTTAACACATAGCATTCATGCCCCAGGTGGTGCTGCAAGGCTGCCTCTGTCGGATGCGCATATTACACTTCCCTGTACATGTTTGAGAGCAGGTTGTGTCATGTTAGGCATCCCTGTTACTATATGAGTGAGTCAGAGAGGGGTATCATTCCCAGGGTTCCTACTGAGCCAGTGTATGTGCTATGCGTTGCCTCTTTGCCAAGGCCAGGGCATACTGGGCACGCCTCCTTCTGCCTACTGGGGCAGGCTCAGGTTGTTCCTCATCTGAGTCACGCTCTGCCTGTGATGGCCTTGGCAATGGTGGGGGGCTGTTTGACCCGGCCATATGCTGGTCCTGCTGCAGCTGTTTTCACAAGATCATATTATGTAGCATAGCACATACCATGACAATTTGGATACATGTAGTTGGTGTGTACTGCAAGGCTCCACCAGATGTGTCCAGACACCGGAACCATGACTTGAGCAGCCCAAACACATGCTCTATTACATTACGTGTTTGTGCGTGTGCCTCATTATGGCGTTCCTGTTCAGGTGTGTGTGTGTTTCTGATGGGTGTCATCAGCCACGGCTCCAGTGCATAACCTGCATCCCCCACTAGGTGTCCGTGCGGGATGTCCCCATTGGCAAATGTCTGGTACAGCTGCGTCAAATGCCAGATGTGGGAATCATGGTAGCTCCCAGGACAGCCAGCACACACATTCATTATTATGCCCTGGGCATCACACACGACCTGGCAGTTGATGGAGGGGAAGCCCTTGCGGTTGATGTATGCCCTACCCCGCTCACTGGCTGGTGCTTTGATGCGTATGTGCATGCAGTCTATTGCACCCACTACCTCAGGGTATTCCGCTATTTGCTGGAAGAGATGCATATTGCTGGCCAATACCTCACGGGCATTGGGGAAATATACATGATCACTGACATGTGCTGACATGGCATCCAGGAACTGGTGCAGTACCCTGGAGGCTGATGCCTGTGATATCCCCATCATATCACCAGTTGGTCTCTGGAAGGTACCTGTTGCTAGTATTCTTAGGCTAACACATACCTTGGTTTCCACTGGGATGGGTTCCCCTCTGTTGGTTCTGTGTGTGAGGCGTGGCCTGCACAGCTCCACTATTTGCTGCAGGAGGTCTCTGTCCACTCTATAGTGCTCTACTATCTCCAGCTCATGTAACCCGTGGTAGGTGACCCTGGGCCTGTACACTCTTCTCCGTCTCCTCACTGTGGGTTGTCTGGCAGCATCTGCATTGTCACCACCCTCAGCAAGTCGCCTATGTCTCATTATGACAGCTATGGCAGCCCCTAACATTTCTGCTCTGAGTTCAGCTTTTTCAGTTTTCACTTCTGATAATTTAACTCCTGTTTTGCAGTGTCTCTTGAGAGAAACATCCTGCACTGCTGTTTGCAGAGTTTTAAGTGCTGGGCTGGACTACTATTCTGCCTGTGTAATTGCCTGCATCTAATTGTTTTCACCTGCTAGCTCCAGCAGTATTCCCTGCTAGCTTCCTACTAAATCTGTTGCTTCCTTTTTCCTTTCTGTTTCCTCAGGGTGGAGCCGTGTGTAAACCAGCAGAAACACGCTCACAGTGGCTTACACGCGCGCACACATACTTACACGGTTCAGAATCTGCATATTCGGATTAAAACGCGTGCACGCCCGCGCAAACAGTGTTAAACATCTCCCAACACGCTCCCACATGCTTAGTCTGCCTTACACGCGCGCCCACTGCCTTACTTGCGCTTCATGGCGCGCACACGTGCGCATACACATCCAGCAAGAAACTTTGGTGTTGGCAACAGTGTACACCTTCCATTTCTTGACTTTCTCATGCTTAGTTAGTGGCACACCTCTTTCCATGATATCTGTCTGACATCTGTCATGTAACTCTGACCTCCAATGAACTGCATTTCTTTCTACCATTCCCCCCTGTGATGTCACCTATCTCCTTCTCTGTTCCTCCCTCTTCTGTAACTCTTACACTACTCAGACTGTGCTCATTTGCTATGTGACAGTGGAATTCAGTATCCTTACACTCATTTGCATCAGATTGCCTACTAATGCTTAGTTACATGTCTTAGACTCAGCTTCCCCCCTTAGCAACCACTACACGGTGGCCATGTTGGTTTTGGTCTGCTGGTCCCTGCATTGACATTCCATGTATTGCATAAAACCCACATTTGTGGGTTTAAAACCTTCGTTTTATGTTCTATACAGCGCAGCCCGCTTTGCTGGGCTGCGCTTGGTTTAAACATCGGCGATCGCCAAAAAAAATTATATTTTTAATATATTTGCATCAGGTTACCTTGCCAATGGCCACATATTTGGCCATTGGCATGCTGCCTGACACATATGCACCCTTTATTTGGAGCTGACATGGCTCCATTGCAGTTTGCAGAAACGCACTCAGTTGTCAACTGAGTACATTTCTGCAGCTAAAACGGCTCTTACACGGGCTGTTCTGGGCTTCCTGGATCGCTAATCATCCTCATTTGCATGCTATTCGGCTGCAAGTGAGGTGATTAGCTTATCCACGCCCACTCCGTGTAAGAGCCGTTTTAGCTTGGCTCTTACACGGACTTTGGGCTGTTCCTGGATCGCGAAGGCTGCATGGAGTCTTACACTACTCTTAGACTCCGTGCAAGCCTTCGTGAATCCGGCCCCATATGTTAAAGTATAACAGGGGTAATAAATCCAAAAATCTGACATCTACAGTAACTGCTATGTTGAAAGGTATGTGGGTGACAATCTCTACATGAACTTAAAACTGCAGCTAACTTACTCCCCCCAACAAAAAAAAACAATTGACACCCATGTAAAGCTATATACACCTTGACAGGATGAATGCAACAGTATTCTACTGCTGATCAAACTAAGCATATCTGGACACACCTCTGGAGAGGAACAGGTGGCACCCATGTTTCCAAAATATCGGCTGATGGATGCCTGGGAACTGTCCTGTGTAGCAAGGTTTGCTAGGAATTCTTCTGTGTCTCTGAGAGGAGCTTCTGCTGCAGGGCCACCACCAATGACCCTGGCCACATCAGCTGCATATCTCCTTGCTGCATTTAGCATATCCATGGCATGGTGTCACACTTGCTCGTAGGTACGATTGTTTGACTCATGGCATTGATGTTATGCACCAGTCAGGAGCGGCTTTAGGTCAGCTGGTGCTCTAGGCAAAAAGGCTCCATGGCACCCCCTACTACACCACCTGGTGCCCCCATCCTGGTCCACCTACACCAAATAAATACTGGAAAAGAGCCCCTGCTAGAGTGGCGCCCTAGGCGGCTGCCTAGTTGGCCTATGCCACCAGTTCATCCCACAGGGCTGCATGTTCTGACCTATTTGCCCTCCCTTGGGACAGCATGACCTGGTAATGTTGTCACAAAGCTTCAATGATGAGATCATTTTCCACCTCAGAAAATGGTGGTCTGTGACATGCATGTCAAATGTTTCCTGAAATACAAAGACATAGGTTCATAGGTTAGTACAAGGCTAACTGCCCTTATGGGCCATTTTCAGCCTAGCCAATTACCCCATGTGAGAATCAAACCCTGCACCTTATGTTTACAAGGTAAACATGTTAACCATTATGCTAACCTCCCACCATACATACATACATACATATAAAGGAAGCCTATCAGTATTCACCGTTTGATTACACATATATTCAACAGTGTGTCAAACATACAAAGGGTGTGGATGAAAGTAGGACTGTAGCAATAGGGCCATATTCCTGTTTGTGCCATGCTTACACACTCAACACAGGAGTCCATTGTAATGTGCCCCATAGCTGGAAAAATTCACCCCTTCAAATATAATGTAAAAACAATAGAGCCAACAAAAAAAAGTATCCTAGTACAACTGCTATCAAAGGAAGCAGCCAGGAAACCTGTGTACCTAATTATCACACATCATTATACCCTTGGTGTACTCTACATCCTCTGTATGTGTAACAGGGCTGGATATCAATGCCATGTCATCTGTATAGTTCTAACAAAGACTTACTGAAGTAATCCCCATTCTCCCTAAGTATATTCAAACATATTAGGCAGAGCTCCTCGCTAACACTCTTCAAGAGAAACCTTGACGAGTGGATGGGAAACAGAAAGTTTACCCCGGGGATCACTTCAGTGGGTCTGCTGGACAGAGGCACAGGGAACTAATCTAAGGGTGTGGAGAAAGCCAACACATTCTGGCTAGGTTTATAAATGCCTTTGGGCAGATAGCCTAGTACCTACCTATGAACATATGAACCTATATACATCGTGTTACAAACAAAATGGATACATACCTGATGGAGTACAATACTACTCTGTTGAAAAATGCTGCTATGCAAGTAATGGGTCAATGAATTAGAATAAGAAGTAACTCTCATACACACTGGTTTGACTAGCTAGAAGTTTGCCTTTTTATGATGGTTCTTTTTAGCAGTTGATTGAATCTAAACCAATCTGTGTCTCAGGATTGCTAAATGCAGCCTACACAGCTGAATTTTGGTATAATCAGTCAATCTCATGCAACTACACAAGATATAAGGCCTTGATGTAGATTCCATCCCCTTTCTCGCATGTTGGGGTGCAAATTAGTGGGTTAAAAATACATCAGCACAGAGAGAATGTTTGTAGCAGCTACTTTTTACATACAGATGTGTGTGCTACAGACTGAAGCTGCTGCTGCTGCTAACCATAGGCATAGACAGAGAGGCAGAAGGCTTTGCAGGATGACAACACAGAAGAGTAACCGTTGGACCTATGGTAGGCTTGATGAACAACCAGAGCCAGATTGAGAACACTCATCCCACTGGAAGTAAGGTATGTGTTTAATGAAAGTATGTTATCCAAATGTATCATTAACAGATTAAAAGGCAACGTGCTTGGTGTGTCCTAGATCAAGGTAGGGGGGCCTTAACCATTATGTCAACCAGTTGGACAACTGCCAAGTCATGTGTTATGCCATGGTAGTCATCTGGAAAGTGTATGCTGGCAACCCTTGCTTCTAGCAAAACCTCCATATATGTATGCTACTTGTACAGCTGTGGTTGTCTGTAATATAACTAGAAAATTGTTGTGGACTGCAATCTGATATTACTGGGCCATATTTGAATTATATACTTCAATGTCCTCTGGGAATTCATGCTAATGCATAACCTGACATTCTAGGCACTTTCTAGGGTTGTAATAGCAATAGTTAAAATGTGTTCCTCTCTATAGGCCTTTGACTTCCATTACTTAGAAACAGATATTACATCTGTACTGGCTTGGGTGGACAAATAAGTGATGAGACAGTCATCCAAATCACAATTCATAATGGTGCTGTACACACACATGTATTTTAAATGCTAGACACAGCTGTATCTGAACCCAACCCAGGACCATGTGAACCAAAAATAAATGTTTTCAAAGCATTTAACAGATTGAGCAACAGACTCAGTGATAGAGCAGCCATGTTTTATGTTGTACATATAATTGCACACTGAACTGCTGTTACATATCTCATTTGCACCTATTACTATGTGTATGGCTTTATAGTGATTTATTTCTCTATCAGATTCCCATTTAAATTCCTAGTTTTCCATTAATCTTTCTAGCAAATTTGCTGTGAGATGTGGTGTGATGCGCAGCTTCATGTAAACACGCTTAATGACGAGAAAATAACAATTATTATGTTCTACTTAAAACACCTAGGGTAATTAACTGGCTGTGTGGCTTCATGGTTGATGCACTATTGTTTAAGTCAGATAATACTGGGTTTGAAATAAGGAGTAGGTGAACTTTTTGAACATGATTATTATGCTTTCACTTGTATGTAATAATACAATGCCATTTAGCTTAGCTGATCGATGCGCATAATACAACATTGCACAATGATTCTTTAGAGAAAAGAAAATTGGGGAGATAGGAAAGTGGTGAAATGGGGTACAAACAGGGAGAAAAACATAGTGAAAAGCAGGTAGGAATGTATAGGAAGGTTGTTGGAAAGAACATTAGATATCCATTTCTTCCACAGCAACAAGTGTGCACTTGCAAATATTTTTAGCTGAATTTTGACTGTCACCCCCAGAGAGACGGGTGATGACAACATAAGTGTATAGTCAAGCCAATTGGACCAAATTAATTGTGTCCAGTGGACACGTGCAAATGGAGAGCTATGTATGGGACATTTTTTTTTTTGGGGAGAGGTGCCCTTTTTTGTTTTAAGGAGAGAGTGGAATGTTGGGGAAGGGATACAGTTATGTGTGGGTAGGGTAGGTAGGGAAGGTGAGGAAGCATTTGCAGACAGACAAGACATACAACACAGCAGACAGGGTTGATGAAGGAGACAAGAAGGGGGTGAACACCTTGGTTGGGAGGTCCCATAGACGTCAGACAAGGTAACAGTGTGACTCAAATCTACCCATGGGGATGTCAGCACTGCACTTTCACTTCTCCGTGGAGGCAGTGGTTGACACCAGCACCTCAGGACAGACTGCCCCACCAGGATGGACAGCATGCTGTCCATCTGACTTAGGTGTGCACCAACAGTCTAATGCACAAGCCTATGCACCATACCTGGCATTTGCTCACAAGTAACATAGGCATCTCCTCTGTCTCCATTCCCAGAGGGGGGCACACTCCTGGCCTGTGAGGCTGAATTACCTGACAAAGCAGGTAGTGCAGGAGCAGCAGGGGTGATGCCACCAGGATGCAGTCCCGATGTGCTGGGCCCTGGTGCCTCAGCCAGTGGAGCAAAGGTAGGTGGTTCACCAGCTACCAGCCTACCTTGTTGTGCTGTGGTAAATAAAATAGAAACATAATAGAAAATTAAACGTAACCCAAACAAATGTAATTAAGAACATAAAACAATAATTATTACTGGAAACAAATTGTAAAATAATATAATGAGGAACACAACAATAAATAATGTAAATGAATGTTTATTTAATGGCAAAGCAATATTAAATCATGCATAAGGACAACATAAGAGGCAATAAAAAAATTAAAATAGCAAATGATAATAGTAAGTATATTGATTAAATAAAAGAAGAGAAGGGGCAGGGTGAGTGAAGACAGGAAAACATTAGTAACTTCACAGATACTATAAGTAAACACACTGCAAATAAGTAGTTTTAGATATGTTAGATTTTACTTGTTGCACCACTGACTGCTATGATGTTTAATATTTGAAATACTACCCTGTTCCTTAAACACACACTAGTTCATATCATATTGCATCCAGCAATCATTCAGTGCTGCTTATATTGGATATATGATGTTTCGCTCGCATACCTCTCAACCTCTTAGCACCGGACATTATGGACCAAGCCATACATAATAGTGGTACAAAGGCACAACAACAGGGAACATTCTCACATAGTGTGCTCTTAAAATAGTAGCAAGGTGTTCGGATAACAGATTTGCCATTAAAATATATTTCAGGTGATATCTACTATCTGTATTTCAGAGAACTGACATTTTTTTCTAACGATCCTCACCAGTGTAGCAGAAACTGGCCAGTAAAACAAGATCATATACCAAACAGACCAGACATATGGGGCAATATTCGGAACATCCTGCAAAAATTGTGACAGTTGAGAGGTATGTCCGTGTAAACTGATTACAGTTGACAGCTAGACAGTAATGGCACAGTTCTATGGGTGTGCACTTCACATGCAAGCATGGTTATGTTTTATTGATGAAATGATGAAATGCTAAAACAGTATTGAAAACAGCACAATTTCTCTGTTGGCTGAGTGACTAAAATAATACTGAATATCTTATTTGAAATGATAAATTATCAGAGCACTGTCTCCTTTTACACTTTATTGATTCATGTTGTCTCAAATATTGCATTTACACACATTGATAGCTATCTAGGACTACTGTTACATGTTTACCCTACTCAGTTATTGACTGCAATCTACAGCAGATTTCTAACAATGAGCGGACCACAACATTGACTTTTAATCTGGGTATTCAGCCACATTAACTATAGGTTGGAAGCTATGCTACACAGCACTGCATGCTTATTTGCTTTAATGTGGTCTAACAGTTCAGATATGCACTGACATGTTAATAAAAATCTGTGATGTCCTAGGCATTTCATACATGACTGCTAAGACTGCAATAGCTGTATTTATTTTATTTTATTAAGTTATGCATTCATTTATTTCTTTATTGATTTTCTTACATACCATGCGTTTGTCTCATCCTAGCTAAATGCCTTGCATGGGACTGCACGTTGCAAGCAGGGAAACCATTATGCATACCAGTTTTTCACAGATTCAACTTGTATATCTATAGATTACTAGAAAACATAGTTATGTACCTGTGGGGTGTTCCTTGCTCATGCCTGTTGAATCCAGTGATCCAAAGTAATCCTCTTACATTGATAGATGTCATCATAATTGTGAAAACACTGTTCACCAGTGTGGGGGATACCAGTTGCACTGATCAGGGCCCTGGCCAAACTATCCCAGGCTTAAGACTTGGTTTCTGAGCCAAGATAGTTGTCCTGCAGCAGCCAGGGTCCATTGTGCTGTACCAGGAGTCAATAAAAACCCTAGACTTCTGTTCATCCTGGCATTGTGCCTGAAAGCTCATTCCTTCCCCCACAACAGCCATATCCACACTCAAGATCAGGCTCCAAGGAATACTGTACTGTGCAGTTCCTGTTTATTGCGCTTTAAATAGGATGCATTCCCACCATTGCGCATCATACTGAAACATTCAAAAACATACAGTGTCGCTTAGCATTGTGCAAACTTGCACAACCCATGTTTTAGCAAAGACTAACAATGAGCAAACAAGGAAAGACTGTTACCCATGTTTAAGTAATGCTTAGGATTGCACACATTTTATAAATAGTATAATAACTGAATTTATAGTGAACCAATTTTTCAGTAACCTAACACAATTTCACAGCAGTATATGTAAAAGCTATCACTGCCCAGCACTCAAACCCGTGACCTACTACACTGTAAGTCATCATTCAACCTATCTCACCACTAGAGTAGTACATGTATCTTCAGATATACTGCTAAGGTGTCACTGTAAGTGTAGTGCAGCTTTGCTGCACAGGTTTGGGTGTTGCTAAGCACTTTGTACCTAAATCAATTGAAAGCATCCAGTTTCTATATTTAGATGTCTGGTGTATGTCTAATATATGAGTGTGCAGAGCTAAGCATAGCTAAATAACATGCTGTATCAAGCAAACAAGCACATAAAAAGTAAAAAAATAAATAAATCCAAATTAGTGAAATAAATCATCTTTTACCCCATTCTGTCAGCTTTACTGGCTGACAGGTATATGGGTGTGCCATCAGTGTTACACAGATTCAATATCTGTGTTGTTTGGACCTCCCTCAGGCACATTGCACCATTAATATGCATGGCACACTGCCGAGGGAAAATTGCGGCTGTGTACATGAATACATTCCATGCAGAGTCTACACGGAGCCTATATGGACTTTATTGAATCCTGGGACATACTAAAATGTGGTCAAGAATAGACCTGGATAGAGAAAGCACGAGCAGGAGAAAGCATGGTTAACAATACCCTTGTAAAGATATAAAGATGCAGTTGTATACACAGCCCTATAGTGTTTAAAAGACTCATAAATGCAGAGTTACAAGATTCTAGAGGAAAATGTGATGCATAAACAGACAGAATAAAAATGGACATGCTAGGGACTGAAAAACAGGTACCACCAGATAAGGTAGAGTCCTCCACTGTGTCTACAAATCTGTAAAATAGATTGATAATATATAGCTAGGCAAAGAGATTCATATAGAAATTAGCTATTAGAAATGAGGTTAGAGAAACTTAACCCCCGGGATTCATGAAGCTTACGCCAGGCGCAGGCGTAGCATAGGTGCTATAATGCCAAATATGGCTGCCGAGCGATTCAGGTACGATCCAATTCCACATGCACTAACAGCGTATGCCAGATCTGCGCAGCTCTTGGTTCAGGTATGCTAATCATCCCATGCACAGTACTGCAGCATGCAAATGAAGGTACATAGTGATTCATGAAGTGGTGTAGGCGTAGCGTAAGCCTACAGAAATGTAAACCAAAAAATGGTTTACATTTTTCCAAACAGAACATTGGAGCCATGAAAGCGGAACAGACTCATGTATTACAAAGTTAACATATGTCAATGGCTAAATATACAGCCAATGGCATAGGAAAAGATGCACAACACATAAAAAATAACATTTAATGTCATGGCCACAGTAACACAAAGTACAACTGCAAGGCATGTGTGCACAAACGGGAACACAAGGAAAATATATACAAATGTCATAAAATCACAATGTAACACAAATCATGATTTCACCATAATAGTCAATGGTATGCATGCTACACCGCAACCAAGCTGCAAGGGTTGCTAAGGGTCTGTGACAGTGTTCGGCGCAGTAACTATGAATTAGTAGTCAATGCCATGCAAATGAGGCAAATAATAGCGAATCCCAAACGTCCTTCCGGCCTAAGGATGTACCATATGGCACAGCGCTACAACACCGAGGAGTGATCTGGAGGAATACATGACATCAGCAGTGGGGTGTGCCACCGTAGTTGTAAGCACATTGGAGCAATGCAAATCTGGGCTGCCCATTGCTAAGCAAAGCCGCAGGATAGGGGTGTGGATGTAGGTATAGCTTTGCTTAGCTGAGAGCACACATGGTGCCTGAAAGCGCATGTATACATGGATGAAAACATGCCCGAAACCCGGTAAGCAGATGCATGCGCACCACAGCTCAAAAAGGAAGTTTAGGGGAAGACAATAAGGAAATGCCGCAGTAGGGTAATTGGAGCACAACTGAGCAATTAACACCTATTAACAAAGTGGGCCATTGACGGCAGCTAACAAGGCTGCTAGCAGCAACCTGCAGAACAGGATAGGGGAGGTGTCGGATTGCAAAGAAAAGAGAACTGTAACCTCAGAGCAAAGCAAACCTGCAGTAGATCGGCTATAGAACACATATTGCAAGACAATCCTGGTTTGGGAAAGTACAAAACAAGAAAGCAGGCTGTTGGATGCATGCCAGACAATGGGAGGGGAATCGTTAAGAAAAGTTAAGGCAAGGGCAAGAGGTAATCCACGGCAGCTAAATGTAATTCAACACCAAAGGCACCACAATAGCAGTACCTGTGGTAAAACACATAAGATACCCTGCAGCTCTGATTGTACATACACACCCTATGACATCATCAGTGTTCAAAGCACAATAGTATAAAGTGTGAAGGCACCTCACATACACTTGTGTATTCCCAAACACTGCACTATTGGTGTAAACAGACGGGGAACTTTTACAATGTACTTGTTGGGACCTGCCATAGCTGTGATTCATCACCATGTGGTGGAGACTGAAGGTGTTGTGGAGGATGATGCTGACAACCACCTCAGGCCCCGGAGGAGGAGAAGAGTATTCAGACCAAGGGTAACCTACCAGGGGCTACATGATCTGGAGATAGCAGAGCATTACAGGGTGGACAGGGACATCATACAGCAAATGGTTGAGCTGTGCCGGCCACGCCTGAGATCCAGAAACAACAGAGGGGAACCCATCCCAGTGGACATGAAGGTATGTGTAAGCTTGAGAATACTAGCCACAGGTACCTTTCAAAGGCCAACTGGAGATATCATGGGGATCTCACAAGCATCAGCATCCAGGGTACTCCACCAGTTCCTGGATGCCATGTTACCACATGCCAATGAGCATATATACTTCGCCCGAACTCTGGAGGAGTTGGCCAGCAATATGCGTCTCTTCCACCAGGTGGCACACTACCCGGAGGTACTGGGTGCAATAGACTGCACACACATACATATCAATTCACCACCCGGTGAGCACGGTAGGCGCTACATAAACTGCAAGGGATACCACTCCATCAACTGCCAGGTCATGTGCAATGCCCAGGGCATTATCACTGATGTGTGTGCTGGCAGCCCTGGAAGCTACCATGACTCCCACATCTGGCATGCCTCACAGCTGTATCAGGTATTTGTCAGGGGGGACATCCCATATGGCCATCTTGTGGGGGATGCTGGCTATGCACTGGAGCCATGGATGATGACTCCCATCAGAAATGTACACACACCCATGCAAGAACGCCATAATGAGGCACACGCACAAACCAGAATCATCATAAAGCATGTGTTTGGGATGCTGAAATCACGGTTCTGTTTTTTGGATATATCTGGTGGAGCCTTGCAGTACTCTCCAGGCACGTGTGCCCACATCTTTATAGTATGTGCCATGCTACATAACATGATCCTGTGGAAACAGCTGCAGCAGGGACATAATGGTGAAGGCCCTCACAGCCCACCACAATTGCCAAGGCCATCACAGGCACAGAGGGATTCAGACCACGAACACCCTGTGCCAGCCCCAGTAGGCAGACAGAGGTGTGCCCAATATGTCCACGCCTTGGCAAAGAGGGAACGTATAGCACATACACTGACAGTGTAGGCCCCTATGGACTGACACACTTCTCCACCTGCACACACAGTAAAATGGATGACACACACACATGACCACCTGTAAATTGTAATGTATAGGTGGCCTACTGTGTGAATCCTACATAGGCAGCCCTCAACTATTGCACACACAACAGCTATTGGAACAAGGAAAGTCAACACCTGAACAGTAAATGAAGCTAACAGCATATGTTGATACTGTATATATAGGTTCCTAGGTACATCGGTAGGTACAGGCCCGATTGTCATAGGCCATTCATCAGCCTAGGCAAAATGTGTCTGCTGTCGCCACCCCGTTGATTAACTAACTGTCCCACTGTGGAGCAGAGCCATTTGCGGATTCCATGTGTGTAACCACTGTTCCCCACCTACTCTGCATGGATTCCCTGGTGTGTTAATGAGGGGCTCCATATAGTGTAATCAGGGATGAAGTGCCAAAGCATGGGGAGTACCCATGACAGGTATGTGTCACTCCAGAATTCTCCAGTTATGGTTGTGTCAAGGTGTAGCACATTACAGTGTGTGGCTCACTGTGACATAGATTCCCAATGCTGGAGCACATCCATTAAACATCACTTGGACATACCATTAATAGGAATCACCCATATGTAAACTGACTGAGTTACACATTTGATTGCAGTATGGAGGAACAGCCGTAGTACAGTCCACATACAAAACACCATAACACTTGTACAAATCCCAGATGACCAAGTGGTAAAGCCACTGACTGTGTCGTGCATGTTCCCGGTTCCACGTCCCGCAAGGTCCATTACGTAATCCCGAGGGCACGAATAATGGATGTTGGATGCAGGTCATTAGAGCACGTTTAAGCACATGTTAGTGGGTTTATGTGGTGGCAAGTGACGGTAAGCGTCGTTTAAACATGACTACACGGATATGCGCAAAACAAGTCTAAGCTTTGCTGAATTTCGCACAGATCACGGTCAAAGATGTCCAGAACAGGTGAAACCAGCATTATTCACCCTTGTACTAAAAGTGCCTGCTCTGAGAGGTAAAACGACCACTGCCAGGAGTAGAACGTGCAACCATGTACACAATCATCTACCACTAAGCTACACGAGATGTACCAACGGCAGGTGTGTATTGTGACAGGTTAAAATACAAATGGCCGAAGTTCAGGAAACAGTATACACTGCCATGTACCCAACGAAAGGTGTGTTCACTCTCTCTCTCTCTCTGTATATATATATATATATATATATATATATATATATATATAATAGGGATAGAAAGGGTGATAGAGAGATGTATGTTGATATATACGGATATACATATATCTGCAAATATATAGATAGGTTAACGACATGTACACAACCATGGAGGTACAAATAAATAGGATACTGCCAACTACAGAATGCCTTACATACTGACACGCATAATCACGAGGCTTAATGACCGAAAGACCACAGTACTGGAACACTAGAATCGCGAGTAATATTATCACAATGTTAAGGGACATTTAGTTATTGCTGCTGGTGCTGCAGTCCAGGTAGGTACTGTGTTTAAGTGTGTTTCTGATTGCTGTAGTGTGTGTAAGTGTGTGTTGAGAGTGCGGTGTGTGTTTCCATGGGACTGTAATGTGTGTGTGTCTGTGTGTGTGTGTGTGTGTGTGTGTGTGTGTGTGTGTGTGTGTGTGTGTGTGTGTGTGTGTGTTTGCATCGAGTGTCTGTTTGTGCTAACTCGGACGTAGATTATTACAGTAGGTGTGGTCATAGCCGGCCTTAGGCTGAGGTTCAGTCACCAACACAACTGCAATGAGTGCAAATATCTGTGACAGAAATACACGAGAAAGCTTTCATGTAGCAACATTTCATTACATATCGATGTATTTCCGGAGTGATTGAAGGATCAACATCATCTGCATGCTATATAAGAACCAATTAACAATGGCTTAATGAATAAGCCTGCAATAACCATAGTATTAGTCTACTAAATGATAGGTCTTCAATTAAGGAAGGAGCCCCCACACACATATGGAATATGTATAAATGCAGTCCGCACAAACCTTTATCTGCTATGTACACCCACCTACATCTCCCCCACACCCAAAACAATTGCAATGCAGACTGTAATAACATCACAAACATCCACTCACTCAATGACATCTGCAGAAGTGTTAACATACCTTGTGAGAGACACACTTGCAATGGCGCCATGTAAAATCGATGCTGTTGTACAATGGAACAGACGCCGATGTAACAGGTTTTGTTTGCAATAGTCTCGTATCAGACGGTTGAGATAACAGCTACACTCACATGTAGAACTATATACTCTAGCTGACACACACAATCCACGGGGGACATGAATTCAAAATATGTGTGTCTCTCCATATAACAGTTGCAATTCATCACAATAAAACACATCCAGGCCATCTTCCTCGAAGGTAGGGCAAAAGGACAACGCCCAAGTGGAGTATTCAATTATACCCCACTCTTGCCTTGTAATTGGCTAATGGAGTAGCTGCACAGCTGATGTGCATGTAATAATTTACTCTGGAACACCAGTTGGTGGCAAGATACCACATGTTACAGGTATCTACATATAAAATGATGGCTTGCCATACATTCAAATCGTATGATCATACCATAGAACCGTTTAAACAGGAAAGGAGTAACACAGATATTTTCGTAAACTCGGACCACTCAGTATGTTAGTGTATGCAATGCCTGTTCTGTATTAATGAAAGTGTATGCAATGCGTACAGTGGGAAATGGTATTATGTAGTTATGTCTTGTTGAACATAGTAACGCTTGTAGAAATTGTGTGTACTGCTGTGGGCCACAAGGTAAACACCTCATACACCACAAGGGATGCTACATAAGGGCTTTAAACATAACAATTCCACTCCAGCCACTGTCAGTGGTAGGGTTTGTCCAACAAGTATGTGCCATAACAGGGGATAGTATATGTTGATATACTGTAACAGTAGGCATATGTATGGGTGTATAACGAGAATAACATGCCTAAGGTGGTCCTGCTGTGCAATTATGCTTTGCATTATGGGATATTGTTTCAAAAATGTGAAATGTACAGTATTGTAGGTAGATATGTCAAATATTTTACATAGCATTACTGTTATATTATGCAAATATAAGGTATGTCTATTGGCATGTACAATACACAATAACAGGATACATATGGCTTGTAGTCACCAGACAGTGTAACAGCATGATAGCTAACTGAAATGGAAGAGCTACTCAATTATCCATGCACAAAGGACATGTAATAGCTTCATAGGTTCATAGTTAGGTACTATGCTGTCTGGCCAAGTCCATTTGTAAGCCCAACTACAGTATTTTCACTGGCGGCACCACCCTAGGTTAGTGTCCTGTGCCTGTGAACAGCAGAGCCATTTGTTTCCTGCACCTGTGTACAGTACAGCCACTGCAGTGATCCCTGCCATACATGTTTGTCTCCCATCCACCCATCGAGATATCTCATGAAGAGTGCTAGTGAGGGTCCCTGCCTGATGTACATAGGAATCATGTTCCAAAGCATGGTGAGTGTTCGGTTCAGGAATGTATCCCTCCAGCACGTCCTACTCATCGTTACATTTGGGTACATATCCCAGAGCATGTTGCTCCCAGTGGCTTTTGCTTATGTTGCTTATGCGGAGCATATCCATCAATATTGTTGTGGACATGGGCCTTGTATGTTCAGCAGAGGTCACCTCTGAGTATGCAGTATGCAAATGAGTACAGTTGGGGTTTCTGTAGTTGTGCTGCATACGTCATCCTTCGGAGGTCAGTAATCCTGTCGGTGTGTTAATGTTGTGGTATTTAAAGGCATTGCTGTTCCGTAAGGTACACCCCAAATGGGTTGTTGTACCCTTGAATGTGCTTCATAAGTCAGGAGTATAGAGGTACAATGGCTGCCTCTGTTCCAGCTACAAACCCATTACAGATTAGGGTGGCCACGTAGAAGGATATCCACGCCACCTTGGCAATATGGTTATCAAAGGGGTGGGTGCTATCTACGTGTGTACTAAGATCCCTTATAATGTCTTATGTATGTAGGGGACTACCACCTATGTAATAGTCAGTGGGTGATTGGTGTAATCCAAAGGGGATGTATATGCACCTTGTGGCATGCAGCTTGAGGCCATGTTATCGACACCAGGTATCTGTCACAGTGACACCATTATGGAGGGTGTCTGTATCAGCTGGTGAATCAATCATGGCTCCTAGTTTGCAGTCGTCTGGAAACCTATTCAGGGAAAGTCCTTCAGTGCTAGCATGTACCTCAGGGAAGCATATACCGAACATGAGGGGCCCTATGACCGAGGACTGGGGTACGCCAATTGTAACTGATCTACAGTAAGAACTACAATATGCTACCCTCACTGTGTGTGTCCTGTCCGTGAGCCACTTTGCATAACATCTCGAGACGTAGGGGTCGATGTGCAGGTGGATGTGTATTTTGACAATACCAGAATGGGGAACGGTGTTGAAAGACAATGAGAGGGCAAGGTATGCTGTGTCGACCTCCTTACCATCATCTACTACCTTGGTAACTGTCTCAAAGGACTCCACCAGGTGTAGGAGCCATGGTCTGGCCCTAACAAATCCAACATGGGTGGTATCAAATGTTTGGAGGCCACCAATGTCTCTGTGAATGACTTCCATGATGATGTGCTCCGTAGCCTTGCAGAACAGTCTAGTCAGTCATATAAGGCAATAGTTCTTCTGGTCCATTGTGGCGCCACCTTTGTGGAGTGTGATAACTATTGCTGTGCACCATTCAGAGGCCACAATGCCTGATACAAGGGTATTAGTGAATTTGCTGCCCAAGTGGGGAGCCACGTATTTCTGAGGTTTGTGTAAATCGCAGCTTGGGATGTTGGATGGTCACATGGAGTCTGTGTTCCAGGCTTTAGAGAGTGCAGGTTTGAACTGCATAGTTGTGACCGCAGGGACTCTGCATTGTTCCTGTATAGATATGTGCCCTTTAGGGTGTGAGAGGGGTGTAAAGTTAGCATTGAACCTATCTGCCATGATGTTGCCAATATCAGTCGGTTCTGTAATGTTCCTGCCTAACCGTTGTATGTCAGAGCAGATGTGGGTATTGCCATTGAGAGTAGTGACATACCTCCATAACGCTTTGTGGTAGTCCTTGGAATGTGTCGCAGTAATGTGTACGTAGCTAGCTTTGGAGGATGTGATAAGGGATCTCAGATTCCTACTGAGGCTGACCAGGGAGCTACCCCACCCATGGGATTGTACTCTACTTTGCAACAGTCTCCTCCTTCTGTTGTACATTATGTCCATGGCAGTGGACCCCCAGAGTGGCATCCGTTATCTGGTGGGTACCGTCATGGCTCTGTCTGGGATAGCATGATCCATTCAGTCGTATAAGTGCCAATGAAGTGCAGTTGTGTATGTTTCAGCATTTGTAACTGTATTGTCCATCTGCAAGGGTGTCATGACATTTACTACTGCTGCCATAAGAAGCCTGAAGTTGGCTTTGTAGAAATATTGTACTGTGTTTTCCGTGAAGGGTGTGATGCAGGGATGTGGATAACAAGGGTGATTAGCATACGTTCAGAACTGACCAACGAGGGGATAACCCCAGGTGTGCAACACCAGTCACACATGTTGGTAATGTCCAGGTCTAGGATATTGTTGGCCTTGGTGGTGGTGTGTATAGGTTGATCCAGCCGATTGGAGGTTATGAATCCCAGAAAGTGTTGGCCTAATGTGTCGGTACATGAGTAGGTATCCCAGTTAAGTGTGGGGTAGTGTCAGTCTCACATCAGTCATTCCTGTTTGAACCCTACTTTCCAGTACACCAAGAAATGAGGGCTGTTAACCGTGGGGTATGGTGTGGAATCTGTAGCAAGCTACAATTTGCATAGCAGCTCTGGCCACAGTTAGTTGCACTAGGATTACGTCTGATGCATTGTGGTAAGCAACCAGCCTGGAGGTGTGTACATCCTTGTGAAATATGGACACACCTCCGCCGTGGGTGTTCCAGTCCTGGTTACATGACTGAAAGGTGTGGTCTGCGTAATAGCCTGTCAGTGCAGGGGTGCTCTCCGAAGCCAAGAAGCAGGTCCCAGTCACTGCAGAGATATCGAAGTGGTCCATTATAAGTAGTGCCTCGGCTGAGTGCATTTGAGATGAAGATGTCAAGCATTGAGTAACATTACCCTCAGGTTTTGCTTGCCTGTTCCTGTTCTGGTGGTGAATATGTTATTTGAAATGTGTTTAAAATAGGCAGTATAGGAGCAGCAAGAGCCTTAGATGTTATCCGTAATCCCAGGGCCAACAGGTGCAGGTCATCTGTGCCAAAGCATCGTGTTCTGTCGACCATGTCATTCAAAGCAGACAGATACTGGATACCCTTGGAATGACACCAGAAGCATAGGCAACTGTTAAAGTGAATAATTCAGTCGTTGTATTGTGGTATCAGTCTGGACGAATGCAGAATGCTTCTCAGGGCTTGGGTGATACCTGCCTGGGCTACAAGATCGGAGAGCTATTGCATGTCCCTGTACATGTAGTCCAGGAAGTTACATCTCAGGGCATTCACACTAACATGGAGAATGACAGTCATATTATACCTGTTGAGGAGTGACCTGAGTGCATAGGTAATGTTGTGGATCCTGTTACCCGACAGCCAGATGAAAGTGACTATCGCCTTGTGTAGCCTGCTGAGTGGGACATCATTGTGACCGCCAACAGAGTCACCTATGACTAGTGTGTTGGGTATGTTATAACACCCTATTGGCTGTAGTTGATGGGCACACACGAGTCTGTGGGCTATAAGTAATTGGTGTTGTGTTTGGTGATGGGGGCTGCCTCTGTTGCCTACACAGAGTAGTATGGAGAGGCTCCGCAAATGTTGTAGTCTTACTATGTGTGGCCTGTGGTAGTGGAGATCTAGTGAGACTATGTGATGAGTGGGGTGTGATGCAAATGTTTAACATCCTCCACATGATTGTCAGTTTCAGTCTGGGTTGGAGAGAGCATTACCTCCAGCATGGCTACATATGTGCATCTCCCACAGGCTGTAGTGTCGTATGTTAGGAGGTGAGCATTGAGTGTGTACATGAGACAATTGCTATATGGCCTCATGTTGCCCATATTCATCATATAGACAGGCAATAACACTGGTAATTGACACTTGGACATGCCTGTATATTCAACCATTTCTCACAAGATATGTGAGGTAAGTGTGTACAACAGCTGTTGTACTGTAAGCAAGCTGGAAATGTAAGGACAAACAGTGTTTACCTGTAGGAAATGAGTAGGATTGAGTGCTATAGTAATTAGTAGCTAATGAAGTGCTTACATGTTCTGAACAAGTGCTGAGCATGAATAAGCAATACAGATAGGGTGTTGGATAACATAAACTCACTGCCCCCCAACAGGTACACAATCACATATCCATGAACACTACAGAGCACCTGTAACCATAACTATGATGGTACAAGGTGCACTCAGGCTGCATGTGACCTGTCCACATCCCTGGTTGTATAATACACATATGGCAAAACAGTTTGCTCTACACATACACTTCCATGTCAAACATAGTTTCATGTCAGTCTGTGAAAACATTGAATGGAGCACACCAACAGTTATCACAACCCACAAAGTGGAGACGCCACTCATAATGGGAGGCACTGCATTATTAACCTGCTGAGTATGGTCTGAAAGTCCATGAACCTTAATCAACATAGATGTTGTTACAGTACAGATGTAGATGACAGTACAGATGAATTCACACTGCATAGCATACCTGTGACACGTCATAGGACATCATCACCCATACTGTGTTCCACCTACACTCAGTATACTAGATGTACCTTCATATGTCACAGCAGTGTTCTAGCAGTGGCCTGTTGACAGAAGCAACACTACAAAAGGTGTCTGAATGACATGTGCATATCACACCAGTGGCAGCTACAGTAAAACAGGGTTAATGTTTTGTACTCCCCCCTCATTGTAGCCCATACCACACAGACAAATGGGAGGCATCTGCGTATGTAAGTATGTGAATGGCCATGACCTAGGAGCAATAGCTGGCACAGAGTTGTGGACAACATACAGAATGGGCTTTGTGGGTGAGGTGCGTGACATATGTGCACAATCTGACAGCTGCTTATTGCATTGTCACTGCTAGGTTAATAACCCTGTACCCATTAACTACCACCTAGGCAGCGGTCAACATTATGGACACTGTGTGTAAGGGATGGTGCTGTGCAGTTTACCTCCCTGAGCTAGTGACATCACCAGGCCTATTAGGTAGTCATAAGAGGCAACCCAGGTTATGACAGGGTGCCATCCATGAGCATGGAGATCATTGGACAGCCATACTCAGCAGTGAAGTGACCAATATCGGATCACATATCACCTTTAAGGGGTATTGGCCATGCTTGGATGGGCGACACCAGCCTTCACAATCCTCATCTCCACTATGCAGCATGCTGCCTACCCTGCATAAAGACATGTGCAACACTGTGATGTTGGACATGCTACACGTACATATCCTGATCTGAAAGACATATGTCATGGACAGCCAGCCACCTTCCTAGTACAAGGATTGCCACATGCTGGACAGATCCCTGTGCCATACAAGTTACATATTCCTGCCATACCATGCAACCCTGTCCAGCAAAGCTGCACATGTCATCTCTGTCATACATGGTGTGATGACCGCATGGTAGATGTATCATTAACTGTCTGGATCAGTAATGTGGCACTGATTCACCTGTCGGCGGGAACATGGCTGTCGGATACAGCTAGAAAACCTTACATCCTATGCCCATACATGGCCCAGGGCATACACACTACTACATGACCTTGGCCGTACATGTTATAGTTGATAACCATCCCTGCGAATACCATCCGGCTAGCCATTGTCCCATGTGTATCACATGTGCAACATAGGCAATACGTGGCAGGATGTTGAACTGCTGTACAGTGCCGTGTAGATGTATATGGCAAAACACATGCATGTAAAGGTTTCCGTGCGCATGTCTGCATTGTCACTGCTCATGTCCATTAAGGCAGTGTATGTGAGGATATGTGACATATACACAGCATCAAGGTCAACAGCATTAATGTGGACACATCCAGGCATGTGCTGATAGGTAAGAACACCAGTACAGGCAAACAGACATGCCCACACCAAGACAGCATTCATATGGAGTATGAGCAATGTAATGAGGTGACACACATATATGGTGATAATATCCAATTCCCATCGGGTGTTACATGTGTGTGACACAAACATGCCAGTCATGTCAGTGTCATGACGATTTGCAAAGACAACTGTTCATATGTACTAAATGTAATACCTATGTATGTGCAGCTGTATCTCTGTGCATCTTTGAGATGCTGTGACCTGTCTCCATCATTATGTCTTCCAGATAATGCCTTGATCATGACAGCCAGCATATAGCCGCTTGGAGGATGATGCCCTCATACCATACCTCCAGGATAACTATGAGGTATTGTTCAGCCATATGCCACAGCATGCCCAGCAGCATGATGACCTGTGGCAGGAACTTCGCAGGAGGGTTAATGATGTGAGTGGCCATAACCGCACCTACCAGCAGGTGCGCAGACACTGCATGGACCTGATCCGACATGCGAAACAGCATGCCAATGCACTCGCCAGAGAACAAGGTAGAACAGGTGGTGGGCCACCAACCTAGCCCCCACTCACACCTACCGAGGAGCTACTCGCCAGCCTGGGGACCCCATCAGAACAGCATCCACAAACACTAGCTGCCATCGTGGAGGTGGGTGTCTCCAAACCACCGAGCCTGGAGTTGCCTGGTAAGTCACTACTGCACATATAACTATTATATCCCATTTAGTTGCATGTGTCACTGTACAATATGTAATGTAACATCATATGCAAGGTATGTTTACACACATGCCACATTCTATAGTATGCTACCCTGTGTATGCACACATGTGCATACTCCATAGTATATTCTATTGTACTGGCAAATGTGTTAACATGCACAGTGCACCCTGTAGCTGTCATACAGTCATAGATAATGATCAAACTGCTGTGTCACTCCTATACAGGTACCTCTGGCGTGCCGCAGAGACAGCAGGCCGTTGCAGGTGAGACAGTTATCAGTATCAGGCATGTAAATGCACAGATCTATTCACTATGTGGCCAGTTAACACATGTACACATAATTTATGGTCCAGTCACGATATACAGGTTGCATCTTTCATCAATCACACTGGCTACCCATGTGCAATATATACAAACTAAATGAAACACTGACATGAAACCACAGTAACTGTCATTGCTAGATGTGTGGACAGCTGTGCATACAACGGTGGAAGTGTTGTTCAAAGTAGGAATATGTACTATACATCAGAACAACACATGTGGGGTATGCAAACAGTACTACACAGTGAGCTGGGATATGGGCAGCCCACAGGATTCACCATTGTGGAATATGCCCCTGCAATGAGTGCAGACATTGTGATGTGCCATCTGACATGTCCCAGATATGTAGTTGTCCGGCTGCAACATTGTCTCACTGTCCCATAAAACATACCCCACATACCAAACATACAACCCTTTGTCTGCATAACCCTGCAGATAGTGGAGTATCTGACATCTATGGGTGTATGTCATATGGGACAACACAGACATGTGAGATAGATGGCCATCAAACATTTGGCCAACACATGTTCACACATGGCCATGGAGGATGGCCAGGGACATGTAGCAACACTCAGTAGATGTGATGTGTATGCGTGTACACCCTGTTGCACATTGTCTACACATGGTCCAACTATAGCCTTTGTTGAATGGTTATATAGTAGATGTGGAACACTGGACATCCTAACAGCCTGTGCACAGCTTGTGGAGGTGTCACGTAATTCGACCACATAAGATGTGTTGAAAATCATGACTGTGTCACAGCATGACAGTAGTCACCTGTACAGCTTCACATACATACACAGACACCACATCAGGGCACAAATACCATATATTTCCCTTGCTGCTGTTGGACATCACTGTCAGCTGTGCACCTCGTGTGTGTGGTACATAAATGTCATGTGGGACATGGTGTATTGACAAGTCTGCCATGTGTGGACACGGTTGCCAGGCAACTAAGAAATGTTAGCAGTTGTGCAGGTGTGTCATCCGTATGTCTCCGGTGACCTGTCACACATGACACAGCATGGTTTAGTGTGTATACACCTCAGCAACGTGGGTCACAATCCAGAGTATTTATGTATTGTGTATGCACGCAATCATGGCTATGCACTGTGTGTGTATTCCACACTGTATAGCAATAGAGATGCCTCATGATTCCATGCAATGGCACTGTGTCTGTACTTCACACTGTATAGCAATATAGACGCCTCATACTACCTTCAATGGTCATGCACATCTGCTAAAAGTGCATTCTGTCTGTAGGGCATACAGACAACACTGCAATGTGACACCATTACACCGCTGTACATGTGTCAGGACACCATTGTGTCAAACATGTATGCATGTCAATGCACACGTCAGCAGATTACATGTCATACTACATGTTAATGTCATGGACATATGCCTCACATCAGCCATGTGTACTGTTAACCTGTGCTGGCCCACATGGTGTATCACAGGGATGCATGCTTACTACCATGATTGTGTGAAATGCATGGCTTCTGCTATGACACATGCTTGCTGTTGTGTGCAACCCAGGGATGTATGCTAACTACCACTATTAATGTCTGAGCTGCATGCCGTCTGCTGTATCACATGCATGCTGCATGCCTTCTGTCAAATCACATGCATGGTCTGTGTGTGTCTGTGTGTGTGTCTGTGTGCATCTGTGTGCGTCTGTGTGTGTGTCTGTGTGTGTGTGTCTCTATTGTAATGTAGAGTCTTTGTTTGCCTTCACATGTGATGTAGGTGCGTTACCCTCCTGAGGTCCATCTGATGTTAGTGTCCCCACAGACTCTAGCAGTGATGAACATATGCTTGAGGTACAGGCAGGGATGTCAGGGGCTGAATCTGTGCCATTGGTTGCCATCCCACCTATATCCCCCTCCTCCCCGCACACAGTTCTCATGCCAACACATACCCCATCACCAGTGGACATAGAGGAAGGACAGTTAGCGTGTGTTAGCTTGGAATAGGAATGTGTGGTGGCTACGGAAGGTGTGTCTTCACACTATGGTGTCAGTGAAATTACTGCAGATGTGCCACACAGGCATGTGGCCAGTGCTGCTCGTAGGAGGACCTCTGGCTGACATGCACCTGCAGGACAGAGCGCAGCAGCTGGTGTCACCAGACACATGTTTCAGACTGTAATGGCGACACAGGCATGTGCTGAACGGCGGAACAGAGAAGGGCAGAGGCTTCAGAGGCTGCTATCTGTTCTTAAAACGACAACATCCAGGCATTGGCAAATGCTCAACAGCAGATTGCTGACGTTTTAGACAGGCAATTGGGTGACATGGTTGGAATCCTTGACGGTTGCATGGCAATCCACGAGCGTGAGCTGTCTGTGCTGGAACATCTGGTAGGAGTGAGGCATATGCCACGTGGACGTAGGCCAGCTACACCACCTGGTGCAGGTCTACATTAATGAGCTACCTCACATGCCCGCTCCCATAGTGCCGGTAGCAGAAGCAGTGCAGCTGGTGCTGCACTGTCCACACCAGGACACAGCAGGCCACGTGGACATGGCCCTGAACGGTCCCAGCGGGGACATGGTTCCAGTGGACATGTGTCATCCGACAGTACCCAATCTGTCCCTCTGCCTGGTAGTGCCCATGCAACCCCTGGCAGGCACAGGACACGTGGCTGTGGCCGGACACAGTGAGCTGTAAAGCCTGATCTGTACAATCTGGAGCTGTCAATAATACCCCTGTGTAGGCCAGACACATGGCAGAACTGTGTGCACACATACACGCACACACCAGAAACATCTGTAGGGCACCTCAACACCCACATGCATAACAACCACACATGTCCAATTAGATCACAGGCCCTAACCCACAGACATGATGTCATCCACTGGTGCAGCCTAGGCCTCTGGCAACCATTATCACTCTGTGCATATGATGATGCCTGTGCCACATCCCTGTCATCCACACCATCGGTGCAGGGACATGCTCATATGGTCTGATGCACAGGGTGAACAGAAAAGTGAGATAAGTGTATATTACAATTGTTGTGTACTGTTGACACACAGCAGACATACCATGTAGTACAGGTTTAGAATGCATTGTTTTATGTTATGTTGTCTTGGTAACAACAGTAACAGCATGTTGGTAATGATGGCCTGCTTCCCTCCTTAAGGTCTAATTGCATGTGCCATTACGTAACAGTGTTTGCAGTTAGAATGCATTGTTTTATGTTCACAGTATGTCTTGGTAACAACAGTAACAGCATGTTGGTAATGATGGCCTGCTTCCCTCCTTAAGGTCTAATTGCATGTGCCATTATGTAACAGTGTTTGCAGTTTCCCATGTGTAAATGTGGAGTACTCACAGGCATGTATGGCAATACCAGCATGCTATACGTAGCCTCAACCTCACTGTTAGAAAGGCTGACATTCCAAAGATGTCTACACATCTACTGATCTAGGAGCATGTGAGCTGTGTACTAGGCTGCAGTGGCTAGAGACGTGACATCCATACCGGGTGACATCACAGGTACAGTTACATGGTGCAGGGGGTTTACACAGCGGTCTAGCTGATGTTAAGGGTAGAGACCAGTTGATAGCATGAGGCCTCACTGTGTAGCAGTAATACACTTTCACATTACAGGATGAGAACACACACAGACATACACAGTAACACGCCCACACTCACGGGGTCAACGACACTATAACACACA
This sequence comes from Protopterus annectens, assembly GCF_019279795.1. NCBI lineage: Eukaryota > Metazoa > Chordata > Ceratodontiformes > Protopteridae > Protopterus > Protopterus annectens. The sequence goes on along the minus strand of NC_056729.1, from coordinate 112,130,720 downwards.
CTTGATAGTGTTGAGATGAGGACCCCTGCCTATGTGGTAATCACCATTACAGTACTGCGCACACACATGACGCGACACAGAGAATGAACATGTACAGGTAGTCAGTAATGCCTAAGACCGACGGCATCAACAGGGTAGTTGATTGCATCACCTTGAGGGGTTAGGGGCCCTATCTGTTCTCTGTGGTAGCATACATCCTCACTCCATGCACCAGACAGCCATACATACATAAACACACACACTAGAGTCCACAAATGTCATGCACATACAGATAGCTAACATGTGTGTGATACACACACCACCCCTGTCCATGTCTTGCTTTTTGCACTGCAGTATGTACAGATCTCTACAACAGTGTACAGGGGTGTGTAACAATTGGGATGTATTCCCCACCATACGTGGCATATATGGTCACACAGGTAAACACACATAGCAGTACTGTGAATCAAACACCTGGTATCTTATGATACGTCTGACAGACATGCAGCAGTATTGCCCGCATTACAATGTGTACCAACGCTACTTTCGGCAATTGTGCTGCTATATGCACAAGGGAGGACTTAAGTGTTACAGGTGTCAAGTGATTTACAGTCAGTGACACCCTGACCGCTGTGTAGGTTGTATGTCTTCACCTTCCAATTAACAGAAACATGGCTTACTGTTTGCACCTGTTATGGTAGGACGGCTTGTGACACACCTGTGAGCTGTCTTCAGCAAACCTCCATCTGCAAAGGTGGCCCACCACTTTATGTACACACATCCATCCATACCTGATGTACATCTTACCGTACTGTCAGTATTTCACCATATACAGGTGTCAGTGATGGGTCTGCATTGCAACTGCATGTTGTAGTAAGACACAGATGAATTGCAAACATCAGCTACTGCACGTGTATGGTAGCTGAATGCACACCACTGCATGTACATGTGTGTAGGTCCTACATTCCTGTCATGTAGCCATGTATGTATGCATTGCAATTGGTGGACATGTGTGATGACATACATGACACATGGACTGTTGTATGATATAATAGTTGTCATGGGTAACCAGTACAGAGGGAATGTTAACTCAGTCAACATTGCTACCTTATGTACTATTAGCATTCAACAGCCATGGACCTACCTTCCATGTGCATGCGTGTAATTGATGTAGCCACATGTCTGCACGAAGGACAGCAAAAGCTATGCTATGTACATATGTGTTGTGTGTGTGTGTGGGGCATGTACATATCCATGGCAGTTACATGTATGTCATATCCAAACACGAGTGTGTTTTCTGGTGTACAGCAACAGTTATCTGTTACAGCTGTGTAAGACCCAGGGCCCCTGTATGTGTACAGCTGACCTGGTTATGAACAGTGGTATCATTGCATTGCATAACGCATGATGGAACCCTGTCAGTACGTGGGTAGTCTGCATAGTTGCTGTAGAGCTAGGTACAGTCCACTGGTCATGAGTAACATGTTGTACTAATGTATGGATGTGTGTTGCTGGTCCAAGGACATGGTGATGCCTGAGGGCTACATACTAGAATGTGGCATTTACCACTGTGATCTGCACCTGACACATCTGTGATGGCTTTTGAGAGTGTACTGGTCAGTACATGTGAGTGGCCTTCATGTACTTTGGGACACTAACACCTGGAGCGGTCCGTAATGGTCTTATGGCCCACATGTCTGTATCTGAGGTATACGGTGGTAGTGCTATTGTGCACAACTGAGCCTTATGCCAAGTGTTCCTCACTGCACAGATGTCAATATTCCCCATTGTTGGATATAGATTGGTAGCTATGATTATGAACGCTACACATCTAGCACTGTTTAGCATACACATACAATGCGTTTGTCCTGTAGGTGTCAGGGTGTTTACCTGGTCTCAGGTTCTTCGTCTATGTATGGCACTATATGTGTGAAATAGCCCCTCCTGCCAGGACATCACCACGGGTGGTATTAGTGTGCCAGGTTTAGATTGGTACAGCTAAGGTGATGGACAGCAGCAGACGTTGTGTAGAAGACCGGTGTCAGATATATGTAGTGCAGCGTTCATGCTAACAATGATGACTATCGACATACTGTGCCCTTCCGTGTTTAGAATCTGTGTGCATACAAGACAGCCCTTCGCTACTAAGTGTGTGAGCATGCCCAGTACGCCATTGTGTAGATGGACACATTGGACATGTGCTACTAAGTGTGTGAGCATGCCCACTGACACCTTGTGTCAGTTATATGCCTCTGTGTATGGGCATGACCATTGTAATCCTGTATAGTGATAGTGGTCATCCAGGCAATAGATGACCATACCCTACCAGGATGGATTCCTACATTGAACACACTGGTTCACAGGTATGTACACCATAACTGCCAGCATCCATGTCGATGTCGTATCTATGTAGTGTTGTAATAGTGCTCCATAGATAGGCAGTTGTCCTGCTGACACCACTGCTGTGTGTTTGTCTCTGTCTGCCTTGGGACAGTAATATGCTTTTAGACTGCTCACACTCCATACAATTCCTATCGGCGTTTGTTCCATTGTTGATGATGTCAGCCACCTAGACGTATGCCTCTGGGAGTGCTGTGTTCCAGTAATCTCGGTAGCGCGTTCTGTAACTGTGTAATGCTGTAGTGTGATAAGGTAGTTAGGTCTATGTTCTAATCCCAGCTCTGCCGTGTGTGTGTGTGTGTTTCCAGCTGCCTGGGGACAGAGTAATGCTTTTAGACTGCTCACTCTCCATACAATCCCTATCGGCGTCTTTGCCTTTGCTGATGATGTCACCCACCTAGAAGTATGCCTCTGGGAGTGCTGTGATCCAATAATCTCAGTAGAGCCTTCTGTAACTGCGTAATGCTGTAGTGTGATAAGGTAGTTAGGTCTATGTGCTAATCGCAGCCCTGTCAATTGTGTGTATGTGTGTGTTTCCAGCTCCCTGGGGACAGAGTAATGCTTTTAGACTGCTTACTCTCCATACAATTCCTATCGGCGTCTTTGCCTTTGCTGATGATGTCACCCACCTAGAAGTATGCCTCTTGGAGTGCTGTGATCCAGTAATCTTGGTAGCGCATTCTGTAACTGCATAATGCTGTAGTGTGATAAGGTAGTTAGGTCTATGTTCTAATCCCAGCCCTGCCAAGTGTGTGTGTGTGTTTCCAGCTGCCTGAGGACAGAGTAATGCTTTTAGACTGCTCACTCTCCATACAATCCCTATTGGCATCTTTGCCTTTGCTGATGATGTCACCCACCTAGAAGTATGCCTCAGGGAGTGCTGTGATCCAGTAATCTTAGTAGTGTGTTCTGTAACTACGTAATGCTGTAGTGTGATAAATAAGACAGGTAGGTGTTTGATTCCAAGGCATGACAGGTCTGTGTGTTGGACAGTCATATCCTATGTGTTGGTATCTGTGGGTGGCTGGCTCCAGGATGTGTTGAGTATGTTTTGTTGCTTTCCTATATAGTGTCCACAAATTACATAATCGCCCAAGAGACTGGGTTGTCAACACATACACATACATTCGCCAATAGGTCTGGTGAGTAAATGTCAGCAGCCCTACTCTTACCCTTACTACAGTCTGACCCATGTGACGCAATGAAACACACTTGCGTTGATACTAACACCACTACATAATGCAGGTGGCACATGTGGTTTCCTTTTCATTCTTGTCTAATGCTTTGGTGTCATGTGGTTCGCTGTTGTGATATAAATTCAATATCTATGCATGTGTGTGTATGTATATTTGTGTGTGTGTGTGTGTGTGTGTGTGTGTGTGTGTGTGTGTGTGTGTGTGTGTGTGTGTGTGTGTATATATATATATATATATATATATATATATATATATATATATATATATATATATGTATGTATGTGGACATTAGCACTATTGAATGTCTGTGCTGGATGATCTGTACGTGATCACATTGCATCTATGTATATCTGTCATAGCTTAGTCGTAAAGCACATCGTCTGTGGTGTGCAGGGTCCCGGGTTCTAGTCGTGTAGAGACCGGTTATTTTGTTGCTAGGAAGAACAAGGGACATCCAATACGGTGATACTAAGGCACCTTTAACCAGTTGTGTGCGGATCTGAGTGACAGTAAGCAGTGGTTATTAATTTGGAGGATCAGTATGGGTCATATAACTATGCATTAGAAGACAATACTATGCAAATGAGGTTGACAATAGTGAATCCCGTTTATCCCCAGGGTGTGATGCAGATCCCAAGAGTGTATGTGTATAGATAGCCAGGTGTAGGACTCTAATATAGGTGAAAGCATGGGAAGGGGGTCAGGCATACTGTACGTAAATTGGAGCCCTGTGCCTCAGGATTGCTCCTGCCTTAGCACACCTAAGCTAGGGGTGTGTCTATACCTGCCTGGTGAAATTGGGAGGGACAACAGCAGTAGTCGAGTAGTCAAGGTGAATAGGCTGCACAAACAGGTGATAATCAGCACAATCAGCAGATTACATGGCCAGCCCGCCCCAGAACACTACGGTAAAGTGAGCAAGCACCATACACACATGTTTCTTCTACACTCTACACCACCGGTGTATACATGCGGGGACATTTCTCGACACAATCCAACCAAATGAGAAGGGCTGCAGCAGGCAACAAAGATCAACATGTGCAGGAGGCTGAGGGTGGTGAGGATGTGAATGCTGCTGAACAACCCTTAGTGAGGTGACATAAGACTTTACAGACCCAGGGTAACCTACCAGGGGCTACATGAGCTGGAGATAGTGGAGTGCTATGGGGTGGACAGAGACCTCCTACAGCAGCTTGTTGAGCTGTGTCGGCCACACCTGACACATCGAACAGGCCGAGGGAAACCCATCCCAGTGGATACCAAGGTATTGGTTGGCCTAGGTATACTAGCCACAGGTACCTCCCAAAGCACAACTGGGGATATCATGGGGATCTCTCAAGCATCTGCATCCAGAGTATTGCACCAGTTCACAGACGCCATGTCACCACATGCCAGTGAGCACATACATGTCCTCAACACATGTGATTTGTTGACCAGCAATATGCGTCTCTTCCACCAAATGGCAGACTACCCTGGGGTACTGGGTGCTATAGCCTGCACACACGTATGTATCAAAGCACCACCCGGTGAGCAGGGTAGGGCCTACATTAACTCAGGGGCATATCCTCCAACAGCTAGGCCGTATGCAATGGCCATGGCATTAAACTGAATGTGTGTGCTGTCTGCCCTTGAAGCTATGACGATTCCGATATATGGCATCTGACCAAGCTGTACCACACCTTTGCCAATATGGACATCCCCTACAGTCTCCTAGTGGGGGATGCTGGGTGACCACTGGAGTCATGGCTGATGACACCCATCAGCAATGCACACACACCTGAACAACTACATCATAATGAGGCACACGCACAGGCAAGACATATAACTGAGTGTGTATTTAGGATGCTCAGGTCACGGTCCGGGTGTCTGGACACATCCGGTGCAGCCTTGCAGTATTCACCAGCTACATGCACCCAAATTGTTATGGTATGTGCTATGCTACACAATCTGATCCTGCAGTAACAGTTGCAGCAGGAACAGCATGGGGCAGGGCGACACAGCCCCACACCAATGCCAAGGCCTGTACAGGCACAGTGTGTCTTGGAGGAGGAACTACCTGAGCTGGACCCAGTAGGTGAAAGGAGGCATGCACAGTATGACCTGCCCTTGGCAAAGAGGCAACACATGGCATATGCACTGACACAGTAGGTACCCAGGGATTTCACCCTCTCTGACTCGCACAGACAGTACAAGGGATGCCAAACATGACACTACCTGTGCTCAGCCATGTATAGGAAGTGCACTGTGTGCATCCATCATAGGCAGCCCTCCAGCACCATCCTTAGGTCTGGAACACCCCAATGTAAGTCAATCAACCTACTAATTGGCAATTGTATTAGAATGTGTATTTACCTGTTGCTATGGTATGGATGTGAGCATAAAAGGGAATTTGGTGGCCGACTGTTAGGGCAGCAGACAGTACATGTCCATAGTGGCAGCATGACATCTGTAGCACATACCGGGGTCACAATAGTAGCCAGTAGTCCACAGGGTTTCCTAACCCACTGCAGGTTATGGGCTGAACATCATGTGTGTCCATACAGCCCACACAAGTCTCATACAGCTGGACAGGTGTAGACCAGTAGAGACAAATTCTATACAATGGCCTCTGGATATGCCCAATGGATGACCCCAACACCCACAGACAAACACACAGACTACAGCAGGCCAGGCAGTTGGATGTAGGTTGTGAAGGCTAGGACGTCTGAAACCACTATGCTGGTAATTAAAGCTAGGATCTTATGTACACTGGTATGCCTCCAACTAGCAATTTAGGTAGGTCCACACACTGAAATGGAGTACCTGGCATACCAGTACAGTAGTAGCAAATGTGTACAACTGTCAGCTGTGCCCCCCCTTCCAACGTACACATGTGAGAGTCATGTGCGCCACCCCCGGTGCTGTGTAGGACTGTGGATACAGTTGGATGCCCCCCCCACGCTGTGCAGAAATGTAGCAACAGTCAATGCCACATGACAGTTAGCTACCCTGCAGACACAGCATGCCACCTGTTGGTGTACAACACAGGGGTCGGCACCACAGTACTGACTATCTGGACATGTGACACATGCGATCCAGTTGACCATACTGGGCATGCTCAAACACATGAAGGTATGATGGTAATGTCAGTCGACAGCATGCGTAACAGTCATACAGGGCATGCTCACTCACTAAAACTCAGGACGGCCAGGTCTGCAAACACCAGTGGTCCGGACATATCTGCCAGTACATTGCTATACTGTTGGATGACTGTGCTGTATGGTATGTGAGTGGTACTGTCTATTGTCTGTATATATGCCATGGTGTATTGGTAATTCACATGAGCTGTGTGCGCAGGGTATTGCTACCAACACGTGCAAAGGACAGTACTTTGTTTGCGGCCAGAACAACGCCTTTGGATACGGAGTGGGTAAGGCACATTCCAGCAGGTGGGAGAGGTTGTGCGTGGGTTTGCGAGGTGTTAAGCACTGCTGACCTCTGGTTACAGCTCCGTATACTTGTTTAGACTCCACATTTCTTTAACAGTGCAATACTCGCATACTGGTAGACAGACACGCTTACACCCGCTCGCTCACTCACTTGCACGTGCACTGACACTGGTGCTTCCATTTGTCACTCACGCTGGGTGGGCATGATCCTTTGTGATGCCTATTACATTGGACTTCATGATTACAGTATCGGGTATGGCTAACCATTAGGCGACGGCAGGCGTTCGACTGTACGGAATCGGCGGCCTGTCCAGTGACATAATCATATTATATGCGTGTTCCTCATACAATCCACTCCCATTTGGCTGATACATGGGGACTGATACTCTGCAATGCTGACATGTAAATGTTTTTTGGGAAACGCATCTCTCTGCCGGGTCATGCTACCGCATACCTATTGTAGGTTTTCCACCTTTTAGATTGGCCGACATGAGACTCTAGGAGTAACACCTTTCCCACTTTGCATGGGACAGTCCCTCATTAGGCATATGTGTCATGCGAGAATACTCTAGCCATAGCAAATGTCCTGATTAGAGGACATTATTATATTCTACGTGTCTGTAATAGTTGCATGTAACGGTTATTGTATACATGACACGTCGATTATGTGAAGTATCATAAGCAACTTGACTGCTGCTAGACTAAGCTTTGATTTGTGCTAATATGTATATTTCTGTACTATGCATGGCTGTAGGTATGTTCTGACCTGGTACGTCTGACATTTCTACAGAGCAGGTCCCACTTTGGCCATTTGGAAAGGTGGCAGCCCTATAGGACCTATATGTAGAGCTGTCACATTTGACAAGGCAACACATACCCACAGCCAGTAGTAAACTGACTACTTCACTGGTTTGCATACATTAAGGTTATTCTTTAAGCATTATAGTTGCTAGTACTGTTTCCTATAACATGTAGCTGTTGCAGCTACAACAAAATCATTTTATGACACCACTACACACAATATATGAACTCTTTTCCCGAAATCACAGGCCATGTTCCACAACATTCATTTTGCAGGACACAACTGCCCAGAGTGGAGTGTCCCTCACAAAGGCAAACAGGTGGTAATCCCAAACTATTATGCTATCATCTACCTAAGGTGGTCGGCAGAATATGCGCTTTGTGTCATTAGCAGACCTCACATACCAATGGGGGAGAATGAACACTGTATCAGGGACACTGCATAACACCCTGAGGGACACATTTAGATGATTGGTTCTATTAACCTGACACATTGACAGTCACAGGGCATATGTATTCATTCACATTTGTCGAGGTACATGCTGTTTATGACTCATACATGTTGTCATTAGTCATTACATGTATTCCGCCACCTGTCCACCTAATATCACTAGTTCTGGAAGTGTTTAGTTAGGACTGTGTTACATTCTGATTCATAATCATGGACGTCCATGATAATTGGGTACAAGGCACTGATATAGTCCCTATGTGTTCCCCCAGTGGTTTATGGACTATCCAGTAGATGTGCTCTTCAGGTTTGGGAGGTATAGGCATCTGCTATGCCCACACAGGAATATTAATTACTTCCTCTGGGCAGGCCTACTACATCTCTGCCAACCAACACCTGCACACTTAGGCCCATTATTGCATACCCATGATTCACCTACCTGACACCCCTCTACAGCACTCATGACAAATACTTACTGTGAGCGCAGTTGGGGTATGAACACACCCCTACACACTGACCACTCTCCCCATCTCGGGACACATGTCGTACGTTTTGCCAGCCCATGTGTTATTACACTTGCACAACCTACTGTTCCGTGTACAGCTACATCCTGCTCGCGTTAATCATTATGGGTTTGCCTGTAAGGCAAATTTTTGGTGTCCCGCAAGGGACCCCATTATCCATGTTTAAAGTGTAGACCTTGCAGATCTCTCCCACTGGTACTTTCCTGCTGGTGGTTTGGAAAGCAGCAGTGTATTTATCTTTATTGCCTGTCTATCTGTCTGACCGGCCTAGCTGGGCGGTGTGGGAGGTAAACATTTGTTTATTGGACCTCCCAGTAACATATGCCTGGTCTGAAGATATGTTACCTGTAATTGCTGTAAAGTAACCTAGTTATGTACATGTGTATATCTACAATGACATATATATGTTTTTTTGTGTGTATATGTGTATATATCAATAAATGTTGTATGTATATATATATATATATATATATATATATATATATATATATATATATATATATATATATATATATTTGTATATGTGTGTGTGTGTGTGTGTGTGTATATATATATATATATATATATTTATATATATATATATATATATATATATAACTATATATATATATATATATATATATATATATATATATATAGATATATATATAGATATATATATAGATATACATATACATATACAACTGTGTGTCCGTTGACCAATACATTTCCCGGACAAACACACTTACACATGCGTATTAGGTTTTATCTCTGCTTCAACAGCATACTATTGCCTTAGTCATTATGACACAGACACTTCAATCCGGTTAACTTGTAATCGGTATATAGCACGTTAAACAGCAGACAGATGTCACACTTTGTTCATGTATGGAGTACCGCTGATAAGTGTGATGTGATACAGTGTCATTTGACCCATTCCTCATCTGCACAGCCTATTATTCCTGCTACTGTATTTGTTTCTGTGCACATTCATATTATTTATGTCAATAAATGGAGTGCATGTGCTACAGAGAATGTATGTCAACATATTGATGTCTGCATGTTGTTGTGTCTTTTGGCTTTTCCCGATTAGGGGTCGCCACAGTGGAACTACGGTCCGCTAATGATTGGCAGATAGGTTTTACATGCCAAGTTACCAGCCCTGACGCACAACCTTCAACCAAGGTACGCCCATTCATGCATGTCTCCACACAGAAGATGCTCTAGCTGAGAATCGCACCTACGTACTAGCTGACCTGCACGGGCCACTCCATTGCAACCGTGAACCAGTGCAACCAAACCTGGCACTCCTGTTTCCATAATCGCAAAGCCATAGTTTCTCCAGCCCACCCGTGTTGAGTTTCCACGCATAACAGCCATTATCCACCTGATATCACAGCCATGACACACCTTTATACATTGCCCTCTCCAGAGCGTTAGGGGCCCTACACACATTTTGTACCACCTCGTGTATTCACAGGGTCTCCCGCCATTTATATTTGCACATACGTGCCTTTCCTGGTGTTATGGATTACGAACATTTGTGGGTTACAAGTGTAGGTGGTCACAACATGAACTACATTCCGTCTGTGTGTAATGTTGACGTAGCAGTTCAATGATATTATGGACACTGGTATAACCCTGCCTCTGGTGTGAATAGCGGTGCTGTACTCACTCTTGTGCAGCTTTATCTGACATATGCTGCAAGCACTATATAATACCTTAGTTGCTCTAGATTCCCTTCACAACCCTTGTGTATGCTTTCTTCTTTCGGCGTTCTTTATATAAATATATATATATATATATATATATATATATATATATATATAATTTTTTTTTCATATATTTCTTTATTTTATATCTGTGGATATATATCTATACAGACATATATATATATCTACCCCCTGCCCAGAAAACCACAGTGAAAAACTTCTCTAAAGCAAATTTCACACTCCTCAAAACCGAGGTGGAATCCTTCAAAGCCCCCGGGCCTGTGGAAAATATGGCCCAGACCGCAGAATCCTTTATAAATGCATTCTATGAACACCTTCAGGAATGCATGGATCATGCAATCCCAAATAAAACCAAGACCCAATCCTCCAAAGGCAGACGACCTGTCTGGTGGACCCCAGCCATAAACAAACTATACAATAAAAGGAGGAAGCTACTACATGATAGAGCAAAATCCCAAAAAGGGAAGACATCTCTGATCAGTATTAGCAAAAAACTAAGGGCACTCATAAAATCGTCAAAGGCCAGCTTCGAGAGAAAAATTGCACAGGACACTAAAGATAATCACAAGGCTTTCTTTAGTTATGTTAGGAACCTGGGTGGGAATTCCCAGATATGCTCAGAATTAGTCCAAAATGACAAAAAATACACTGAACCCACAGACATTGCCAACATCCTAGCTGACAGGTTCAGCGCAAACTTCTCCCCCCCCACCAAAAGGGCAAATATCTATCCCAGCAGAGTGCTGCCCCCCTGACATCTCAGATGCTCAGGTGAGAGCTGCCCTCTCCAAAGCAAAAAATACAGCATCAATGGGACCAGACGGTGTCCCAGGCTGCGTCCTACATGAACTCCAAGAAGAGCTAAACCCAAACATAAAACTACTGTTCAATCTCAGTCTTACTACAGGATATGTACCCAAAGAGTGGCGTACAGCAACAGTGGTCCCTCTCCACAAAGGTGGTGCCTCAACAGACCCTGGAAACTATCGCCCCATAAGCCTGACTAGCTTGGTCTGCAAAGCTATGGAAAGGATCATCATGGACCTCATAAATAAAGATATTGGAGACCTAAAGACACTGGATCCTACCCAGTTTGGCTTTGTTAAGGGCAGATCCTGCCTCTTAAACCTGGTTGACTTTTTTGAAACAGTCACCAAGGCCATTGACGAAGGGAAGGTGGTCCACACAGCCTATCTGGACCTCGCAAAGCCTTGATACAATACCCCACTCAGGCATTATAGATAAGCTCACCAGCTTAAATATAAACCCCTATGTCACTAGATGTGTTGCAAACTGGCTCAAGAACGGAACCCACATGGTTAGAATTGCTGGAGGTATGTCAGACTCCAAACCAGTTACAAGTGGCGTCCCCCAAGGCTCAGTCCTGGGACCTCTCTTGTTTGGTATATATTTTCGGAGGTACAGGCCAACACGGAAGGACTGTGGCTGACTAAGTTCGCAGATGACTGCAAACTGGGCACCATAATCGACTCTCCAGCCGACACAAGCATCCTCCAAAGGGCCTCACAGAAACAGACAACTGGTGCCAGGGCCATGGTCTCAAGCTAAATGCCAAAAGTGTATAGTCATCCCCTTTGGCAAAAACAAGTGCCCACAAATTACCACATAGGTGGTAATCCATTAAGTACAGAAGAAGTCATTAGGGACCTGGGGACCCAAGTTGATAGCAATCTCTCATTTGACAACCACGTGGCCAAAGTGGTTAGAAAAACATTTTATATAGCCCACCTAATCATGAAGGGATTCACATCTAGATTAGGAGAGGTCATCGTGCCTCTTTACTCATCCCTCATCAGGCCCATAATCGAGTACAATGCCCCTTTTGGGATGTACCTTACCAAACACCTGCAGCAACTGGAAAGACCCCAAAAGTACCTCACCAAGAGGATCAAAGGACTCAAACAGATGCCATATGCTACCCGGTTAAAGAAACTCCAGCTCTACTCAGTGGCATACCGCCTGCTCAGAGGTGACCTGTGCCTGACGTATAAGGCCATGTCCAACCCGGAATTAAGGGACATGCTGCACCTCAAAAAATCCAAATCCCATCGAGCTACATGCTCGAGAGACTTGAACCTCAGCACTGAAATAAATAGGACATGCTGGAAGGACAGATTCATAACCCAGAGGCTCTCTTCACTATGGAATAAAATCCCAGTCCAGGTTAGGCAGAGTCCCTCATTGACTCTCTTCAAGAGGAATCTTGATGAGTGGATGGGAGATCATAGGTTTACCCCGGGTATCACTTCTGTGTCACTGTTAGACAGAGGCACAGTATACTAACCTCGAAAAAGGGCATAGCAAAATTAATTTAAAATGGGTGGCGAAAGCCAAACATACTCTGGCTAGGCTTATAAATGCCCTAGGGCAGATAGCCTAGTATGAACCTATGAACCTATGAACCTATATATATATATATATATATATATATATATATATATATACACAAGTTACATCTGTACAAAACAACATACATTTGCTATGCTGGGAGTTGCTTACACCCACGCAGGCACACTTGCATATCCTTATTGTGAGTTGCATATGTTTACTGCCACTTCTTTGTGCATCACGGGCAGGTGTTTGATCCCAGGTAGTAGGTTCTGCATGACCGGCAGGAGGCTGAGCAGTCTCATGAACCACTACTGCACATACAGCTTGTGTCCAGATATCTACAGGACTGGACATCGTGTCATGATACCAAGTCTGATGTTTACTCAGGATACTTATCCCATGAGGGATATCCAAAAATTGAACAAGGAAACAACCTTCGATTTTTTTGGACATACGAACATGTGATGGGGTTTTACATGCAAGGGATACATAGTTTGCAATCCTGACACTGCCTAGGGTGACACTGCCTACTACATATGAGTAGTGGTCAGTATGTGTAGATATGGCTGCGCCAAGCTAGTAGCCAGAGTATGGCTGGATTTGGTGGACGTTCAGGAATGGGGGCAGGTTGTGTGCTGTAGAGGGGATGATGGGTATTCAATTATGCATCCAGGTGTATTGCAGTTGGATGGCTCAGTTCCATCCAGACCATTCTGTGGGTATGTGCCGTTGACGTTTCTGTACATGTGTAAAGCACATTTTAATATTCATATGTTTGTGTGATTGTGTTTTACAGTATGGCCTGTCAGGTTGTATTCCAGATGTGTATGTTTGTTCTTTGTGTTTCTTTCTGATTCATCCGCTGCTCCCTCATACACCTCCAGTTCACCTATTGTGCATCCAACACAATCTCGCCTTTGTGGATTATTACATTACCCACCCCCCACACACATATTCCAAACACTCCATCCATCCCTTCTTTGGTTGATGGCCCATGGCACGGTCAAGGGTACACATTGCAGACACTACATATGTCGGGTACCTGTATGGTTGTGAGGACTACCCTGGCATTTTTCACCTTCCACATGCTGTACATCACGCACATAGGTACATGAAAATACTTATCTTTCATGACATGGTAGGTACACCCGGGTAATACCCGTTCAACTTTAACACATTCTGACAAGAATGGCTTGGACTGCAGGTAGGCGGATTTTGGCCGAATGCTCTGACCATTGGTAGGGTTGCCACCTTTTCATATGGCCAGGATGGGATATATTCCAGACACAGACCATATTCTACAGGACAACACATACCCACAGTCAGTACAATGGATAATACTTTTGTTTTATGCCTACATGTTAGCTTATTGTTGTAGCAGTTTATATGCTCCTTCTGTTTCGTTTACTTGCTCATTCTATTTCTTGTAATATGTGATATGTTATATATGGAAATAACTATTGTATGTGACTATTACATGCGATGTGGGACATACTTATGTCATACGATCGCAGGATATTTTACATTTATAATGGTTTTGGTATGGACACAACTTGCCCAGCTGTGTACTATCCCTCACAATGTGGGACAGGTGGTAACCCTGACCATTGGGCTACATGTAGCTATTGGCGGCGAGCTAACATGATGCGTTTCACTTCCACTTGGTATAACTATCTACACTGCATTAGAATACAGGCACACGGTTTTAAATGTCATTTGTTTGAGGGATGGAGACTCGATATTCCCTAACGTGCATTTGTGTTTGCGTCTTAATTTTGTGTTCGCAAGAACTGTCTTGCATGCTTTGCATACGTTTCAGTATCCACAGACACTGACAGGTGTGATTACTATTGCAGGCAGATTGTAATATTCCAGCATTTTAGGTTGCACGTCAACAGCCGACATTTCCACGCCTCCATGCGGCACTTAGACACGCCCCATGCACTCGCGCTTGTTTCGTATGCACGTGGCTGTGGCGGCAGTGCGCCTTCATTAATATGCATATGGCGCTACTGTGTCATCTACACGCCGCACGATTGGCGCAAGCCTAACGCCGGCCTTGCGCTGAGCTTCATGAATCCTGGGGAACAACTTTATGCAAATGACAAACTGAAACATTTCTCTTTGTTACTGCATGAAACTAGTATGTATCAGATGATTTAAACACTCAAACTGGAAATGCAATGTAGCTATTTTAACATTTGAATAGAAACATAATCTTATTCTGAATTATAAAAGGAGCATGTCTTTATTAAAAAAGAGTAACAGCTTTCTCCTCAAAATAGGTAAGACTTTGTGCTATGTTGCAAATGAAATCTTGAACAGTTTAAATAGTTTACAGTAAAATTAATTTGATAAAATAAACTCCTTTTATTATATTAAGTAAAATTAATATATCATGACTGTTTTTATTTTATATATTTATTATTTATCTGTTTTGTGTTATTTGCATTAAGTTAAGCTATAATCTTATTTTTATAATTGTAAATTACAAGTTCCCGAGTAAATAAAGACACATGATTCTAACATTTCTAGACTGCGCTTTGTAAGAAAAACATTAATTATGGCTACATATCAAGAACAGAAGGTCAGTAAAGTCCAATGCATCCAGTTATAAAATAAACAAGCTTACTTTTCAAAAAATATTATAGATAGGTACAGTATGCTTAAGTGATTTCTAGTTAAG
Source organism: Protopterus annectens (assembly GCF_019279795.1). Classification (NCBI taxonomy): domain Eukaryota; kingdom Metazoa; phylum Chordata; order Ceratodontiformes; family Protopteridae; genus Protopterus; species Protopterus annectens. The sequence continues at coordinate 112,115,194 of NC_056729.1, read as the reverse complement.
CTAGAACCTTTGTGTTGAAAATGTGAAACAATGCTAAACTAAAACACCTTGGGTCAAAGACTCCTCATTCCCTGTGCAGTGCCTTAATTAATGTCACCAGTTGTGAAGTCAAAAAGTCTTGGAGAAGGTTAACTAATTATGACATCTGTTTTGCCATATTTTCTTTTTTCTTTAGTGGGTCTGATTAAGTTGAATAATTATCACTACTAATAAATGAAGAGCTATATCAATGCCAGCTGCTTAATGCTCATTAATTTAACACTGAGAACTAACATATATAATCATTAAAAGCTAACTGGATAAAATGAGACTATCACAGGGATTTATTCAAAACTGTATAGGTTTACATGTTAGCGTGATGAGCAGCAGTGCTAATCCCACATGCATGCTGGTCATCATACTTACATGAATACAAACACGTTTTCATGGTCAGCAACAGTGATGATGGACAGCAGCATGATCACATACAGTAAACAAACAAGCTTGCTTATGGGCGAACCTGTTAAGTGTGTTCATGCAGACAGTAGGAAGAGCTACATAATGCAAGCTGGACACGGGCAGGGAAAGTGTACTGTGCAGATAAATGTAACATATGAATATAGAAGTAAGTAACACTGGATATGAAATGGCAAAGGTAACTTCAGTATATGGGCGACCAGACAGGAAAAGTGTACTGAGGACAATGTGCACAGAAATCAAAGAGATGTATGCATAAATATGTAAGAAGGGAGGGTAATGTGCAAATTATAGTAAGATAAATGATTCAAATGCGCTTATAACACAAAGATGATTTTGTAATAATAAAAGTTTGCAATATGTATGTCATATTGATGAATGGTGGTCACACTTCCTGAGCAAATATAGGTAAATAAATACAGACATGATATTATAGAATGTGACAAATTAACATCGTAACAGATGTGAATGACACGACATATGAATGTCACTGACATGCTGAGTTGAGATGACGGTCTGCAAGGACAGTATATACATTAAGGGATATTTGCACATTGTGCATTCAGTCAATATAACATGGTGGAAATAGCAATGGCTCTGGAGCCAAAATCTCCTTTGGTAAGAATCAAATCCATTCTGCCATTGTTAACACTGACCTGTGTATTAACTGTATACACCAGAGAAATAGGTGTAACACATGTACGTGGATGATCACACTTGAATGAAATTATACACTTCAATATTGTAGTGGTTATGCATCCCATATGTAGGCATGTGTGGTGTTACAAATGTGGGAGCTGAGTGAGACGTGTAATACATTTGCATAGGGCACTCTTGCCTGACACAGCTATTGTGCAGACAGATAAGAACTTATACAAGCACTATAATGTGATGTAATATATTCCCAGAGGTGTGTATTGTTGGCATCTGCCACAGGAGGTTGCAGTAGGCATTGTCACAAACAAATGAAATGAATGTGAGAATAAAGAGAGAATTAAGAAAGGACCCTGATAATGAATGTCATTTCAGCATGTCAGACTGATGGCAATTAAATGAGTATGCTTGTAAGTGCACAGCTGTGATCAGTCCTATATCAATGTTCCTTGATCAAAGGTTTTTCTGTATGTATGTACACATACCAACCAAGAACTGGAGCACACTCATGTACAACACAGGACTCAACACATGTGCCAAGGTAGCAGGCTCACCATGACATTGCTAGAACAAATGTCTACTGTCATGAAATCCAAAGCTATGTTCACATCTGTTAATGCAAAATATCAAGGGATAAAACTGATGTGATATGATGGTTGCTGTGTGACATCTGTATGTTCACACAAAATTAAACCCCACCCTAGAACTGAACATTAAGCTGTAAAACTCGTCCAAATAATATGGCTATTAATCACATTTGCCATAGCAGAACTGTTATTACAGCTGTTGAACTTCACCTGTGTGGTCACTTATTCAGCTGTACTGTATTTGCCCATAATTTTTATCTCCTAAAATTTATGGAAGAGGCCTCCACCACTCTATACATAGAAAGTATAATTGGGGGGATATTTTTCATGCAGAACAATTAAGGACACAAATGCTTACCATCATGCTATGCCACTTTGGAACACTTGTCTAAGTGTTGAGAAAATCAACACCATAATTGGAACAATGAGTGTGCCATGGTATAAGTGCATTGCCAATTATCATATGTGCGGTTATGTGAAAGCATTATATCATGTGTATGCATCAAGGAATATGTGTCCATGTAATTTACCCAGAAAGAATCTTGCTGTATGTCAGACAATATTGCCCGATGCTAGGTATACTGAAACACACCTGCAGCCTCCTTCTATTATCACTGTGATGGCAGAACTAAAATTGTGTCCAGTGTGGATATAATCCCTTATTGGAAGGCATGCCTTACTTAAACAACAACATACATTACATAGTCTCATGTCCTCAGTCCTGAGGAGGTGCTTCACTACATCCACGATGGAATGGCAATCTATTCCAATGACACAATCAGTCTTCAATGCAGCCTTTCCAAAGGAAATGTAGAATAAACATTTTTAACTAGAAAAAACAGCTACACATGAGCATAGCATGTGTGTGACAACACTGTTAATGACACGTACAATGACCATAAGCAATGATGTCGGGATTTGAGTTTCATGGCTAACATCACAGTCTTATGAAGGTTGGCTCAAACACAAGTGCAACTACAGATTTATTTGATGACTGTGACTGCATATTTCAGTGGATGCCATCACCATTGTGTATTACCATTATGCTTCTGCTAAAAAGTGGTTGCACAACACATGCACACTGTATAGATATACCTGATATGTGTATTTGCAGCATGTTCTGCACAGTTATAGGACAAAACACAGAAACACAGATGACAGTTATTCCTGTATTCAAACTCTCTGTCAACTGACAGAATCTACACACAAGTGCATTATGTGCATGCACCACAGGAAAAGTCTGAGGAAGAGATCTGACTTTTGTGGTGTGAGAGTACATTAATGAAATAATGACCTCATCAGTGTGTTGCCGACAGTATGCATTTGTAGACAGAGTGTAAATAGGATGTGGGATTGATCTGACCATGTAAATGTTTCTCACAGGTGGGATTCAAATGAGCACACCTGCTGAATTAATCCTCCAGTGATTCAGTGGATCCACCATCATACACAGAAATTTATTGTTGTGAGATTAAATCCTCCTACTTATCTAGCTACACAATGTAATGGACACAGTACTTAATGCAAGCTCCACCTCAGAATTCTAACTTTTCTGCTGTGAGACTACAATTTCTAGATGATGGCATCAGTGTGGTATTGCAGAGATGATGATGTTGGGGAATGGTCTGATACTGATATGTACTCACCCTGCAGTGTAAAACTAAAGCCAGGCTACTGCTTATCATATTTACACAACTCCATACACAAACACACATGCACAAAATGCTTATTGCTGTGAGATTGAAACATCTTACATAGTTAACTATGCAATCTAGAGGACACAGTACTTAAGGCAAGCACCACCACAGAAGTCTGATTTTTCCTATGTGAGAGTATAGTGTAGGTAGTATTAACCTCTCAGTCTGTGTCAGAGAAGATATTGCGATGTTGAAGGTTTAGTGCAAATCCATATTTGTTATTATGACAGAGTAAGTGCAATGTTATGATCAATATTACATACCTACTGCTGACTTATATAAGCTATGCTGTTACTAATGCATGCTGCAGAATTTAGAATGACATGTACTTATTTGTCTTAGGTATACGAGACACACATACATGTAAAACAGGAGTGACAATGAACCATTCAAGGATCACCAGGTTATGATGATGATGATGTGTAAGCATTAATGACTGGTACTGATATTAGCAATGGCATCAGCTCATGCATGGGCAAAGTGGACAGTCAGTATCAAGCAATACTTAATGTCCCAATGCAGGAGGGGTAAAAAAGATGATTTATGTACCTCAAGGATGTATGTGGTGGCATATCATCTGTAAGTGCCAGTGTTGCAGTACAGAACAAACTGTCTAGAATTATGTGTTCAGTTAACTACACAGTTCACTGCATTTCACATGAGTACATTAAACAATGTTCATGTAATAAAGTAATGTAATCTAGTAGCAATACTTAACTTTTGTTCCAAATCTCTTCCTAAAGCCCAATGGTGTGAAACATAACTGCACTGATGTTGGCAAAGTATTAGCGCATGCGTGAATATACTTTGAAATGTTGAACTGGGACTATGAAGTACCACTATTTACTAATGTTCAGTTTTTCTTTGCATGTTGTATTATATGTTTTCATGTTAGCTCCAAAGCTTAAATCAAAATGTCGTGTTCTGCTTGCCTTCCCCATTTGTGTGACATTAGGCTGTGAGCAGTTTTCTCTGCTGAAGGAAAAAGTGAAAGACTTTAATGTGGTTTGCCTTCTGTAGTGCAAACAAGCTTAGCAGTGATCCACAGCCATCAGCACTCTGCACAGTACTTAGTAGAGAAAATCTACCTGTCAACCCAGCTTTCTCTGTTGCACTAGGTTTAAAATCCCTGATGTAAATGAAAAAGCAGAGTTGAAGAAGGGTCTGATTCTGGTAAGCATGTGATTTTACAAATCATGTCACAATGTGATTCTTTTAATAACTTTTTATCATGACTTTAATAATACCTTGGAGTGACTATTTTACAGATGTTGCATGGCCAAAGTGTGTGTGTGTGTGTGTGTGTGTGTGTGTGTGTGTGTGTGTGTGTGTGTGTGTGTGTGTGTGTGTGTGTGTGTGTGTGTGTGTGTAATTGCTACTGAAATATTATTTTATACCTACTACGTACGAGACATGCTTCAAGAGAACTCACAAATTAACTGGGTGTACACTGCAAGCACTAAACCATATTTTACAATAACACCTCCAATAATGTAGCATCACATAGTACATTTCCTGTTTGCCAGATCTCAGGTAAATGATGAGGACTACAACTGATTAAACAGAAGGGGCTTGAATAGATACATATACAACTCATTCATAAGAAAGACACTTATAAAAACAGGGAGTGAGAGTTTCACCTAATGCCACATTCGAATTATTGTCAAGTTGAAAAATTAAGTTTACAGACGTGATCATTATCTGTACACCTGAACAAGGAAATCATACTTCAAACATGTCAAAATCAGACCTTTGAAGGGGCAGTGATAACGTATTCTGCTAATGGAAGATAAAGGTATTATTCTTCTGCAAAGTAATGGCAGTCTGAAAATGCCATAACATGACGTTTACATGCAGCAGCCTAATGAATGGTCAACAGTACAAAGGGGAGAGAAAGAGAGAGGGTAAAAACAGAGACATATGTACAGGCTCCTATGAAAGGGTGCTGTTATGGGCTATTAATTCACATCTTTGTGGTATGTCCTCAGTATTCATCAGTCCTGCTCTGTATCAATAAGTGATGGCTCTGGGGATCAAGAAGCTGCAGGACAGGCAAAACCTGGTGAAGCTATGAGTAGAATAAGGGTGGTTTACTAAATCTTCCTTATGCCCATGGATGTATTGGTAAATGTTTATCTTGATAAAAAGTAATATTGGCGTCATCAGACATCTCATAGATGTACAACATCACAGCATGAAATCATGTGACATCCATCTGGAATTCAACCCTTGATGTTATGGTCAAAAATAAATCTTCAGACAACTGATTTATGCCAATATTCTACTGAGGATGTTGCACTTGGCTACATCTAATAGTCAAACAACTGTGACAGTAACATTTGCCAGTGATTTCCTGTAGTCTGCCATCACTCTCTATTTCATTAACTCAGCTTGTTTAAACACCTTTGTGTGAGGATAACTGGACTGTTATGGGCTATGGCAACAACTGACTGAGTTTTGCTATAGGACATGGATGGCAACTCACCATTACTCAGCATTGGTGCAGAATGCTAAAATCTGTACAAATGTGAGTGGGAAAAATGAAGGCTTTCTTACAGGCGATTTCTGTCCATGTGTGTTGTGTGTAGTTCTATTTTTGACCAGATTAAATGTGTGAAAATGGGAGTTGACAGGAAAATGGTATAATTGGGGGCAAGCAGAGGGATGGACACAGGGGGACAGAATAGGGGAAATTGCAGGAAGGTAATGGGAGAACCGTAGATATCCACCTCTTCACAACAGAAATGTAGAACTGTAGACACAATTTGCTGAATTTGGACTGTACACCAAGGGTAGGTGACAACAAGAGATTAGTGTTGAGCAGCCAATTGCAAATCAAGTGTGTCAAGAAGACATATAGAGAACTGTGTGTGGGTCTATTTATTTATTTATTTTTTGTGGGATAGTTGCCCATTTTTTTAATTTTGTTAATTTTCAAAGGGACAGGAATGTTTGGGAAGGTGCTTAGGAATGTGAGGGTCAGGTAGAAAACTTAGATGAAGAAGCAGGTGCAGACATACAGCACAAATAAGACAGACAAGGATGGTAATGGACGCAAAAGGTTGGGGGACACCATGTTTGGGGATAAGTAGGGGACATTGGAGGAGCACCCATGTCAAACTTGAGAACACTGACAGTCTAGACCTCACCCTCAGAACTGTGTAATCACTGTCTCCTGTCTCAGTTTCCTGTGTCAGTGCTTGGCATGGCATCATCTTAGTAATATAACAAAGCATCTTTTCAACATGGCCAATTCAGGCACCGAGGCCCCTTTCCATTATACCCTCCAACAGCCCTGTCAGCTGTTTGTGGGTGACAAAATCACCACCTCCACCAATGCAACCCTGGAGGGTATCAGTGCACCAGCTGCTGGGGCAGACCTATATGATGCAGGTGGGGCATGTATGGTAGGGGTTGTGGAGGGAGCTCTGTTAGCTTGGGATCTTGAAGTGCTGGGTATCGATGCTACAACCTGTGGAGGGATTTCAGGCCAGTCCACAGTGGCTGGTCTACCTTTCTGTGCTGCCTGTCAGTCTTTGAAAGCAGAAATGTACGACAATAGAATATTTTTAAGCCATATAAAATATCCCCCCAAAAAAGGTAAAAAAATTGTGAGAGAAGGAGTGGGATGAGACAAAAATAGACAGATGCATGGCATATCACATAACTATATCATTTCAGAAAATAAACAGTTATGATTAACCAGTCTGTACACCTTTGCCACATCCAGGTAAGATGGGAAGGTCTTATTATATTGTACTACTAATCAATTCATAGGATCATAGGAAGTTGCTAGGCTATTGGCCCTAAGGTCCTTACAAGCCATGTTCCAAAAAGTCAGCACCCTATGCCACTGTTCAGCAGGGACATAGGTGAAATCCCAGGGGTGTATTTTCTGTTCCTCATCCAGTTATCCATGTTGCACTTAAAAAGGTTTAATGAGGTGTTCTGCTTTATGTGGAGAGGGAGTCTGTTCCACAAAAGGGGGAGTATCTGGGACACAAATCTGTCCTGCCATCAAGTCTTATTGATGTCACAGACCAGGTTGAGGTTTTGCGTGTGGGTTACTCGAGTGGAGTTTGACTTGCGGATATGCAGCAGTCCCAACAGGGCGAGGTCTGAGATTGCTTTGTATGCCAGACAGAGATCATCTCTGAGGAGTCTGTAGGAGACTGAGAAGAGGGACAGGGCTTTTATCCTATCTTTGTAGGGGTAGATGTTTGAGGCCCTGGATTCTCCGGGTGAGGAATCTCTGTGGTGTCTCCAGCTGCTGCATGTGCTTTGTGAGGTGCATACCGAAAGGGGCATTGTATTCAATAATCAGTCTTATAAGGGAAGAATACAGGGATGTTATGACCACCTTGTCCCTGGATGATATACCCTTACTAACGAGGTGGGCCATGTAGAAAGCTTTCCATACAACAGAGGCAATATGCTGGTCAAAAGTCAGTTTGCTGTCAACTTAGGTTCCCAAGTCCCTCACGACTGATTGCATACTTAGTGCCTTATTATCAATGTGATAATTTGTGAGGACATCATTCTCCCCAAAAATTGCTCTGCTATCATATCATAAATACAATTATTTATAACAGTATTGCCATATTACATACAATTACAAAAGTTATTATGCTTACAATAAGACCTGATGCATATGTGCCCACTACTTCTCTAAGGTGAGTTAACCTTTCTTGGTGTACCTCATGGATCACTGCAATGTCTACAGCAGCTGTAAAACATGGAAGAAGAAAATAAGAAACAAGAAAACATATTGAATAACAGTCTTTGTTTGGGTACTGTATTCTATATTATGTAATACAGATGGCTAAATATACTTACACAACTGAGGGATGTTAGTAGTCTTAAACTCTTCCTCCCATCAGCTTAGGGGGTTCTCTTTGTGATGCTTCAAGTCAATATAGTGGTGATGACAATTCCCCTTGGTGCATGGGATGCCAGTTGTACTGGAGACAGCCTTGGCTAACCTGTTCCAAGCCTTATACTGAGACAATATAATCCTCCTGCAGTAGTCTATGGCTGTAGTGCTTCACAATGAGTGCCACAAAATTCCTGGACTCCTTGGCACCCCACCTCTGTGGTTTAAAAATTAAGCACTATCATCTCCTGTACCAGCCATTCCTGCAGAAGTAAAGCTGCAACTGTAAGTATAAATTGGCAACAAATTACAGTCTGGCATTTAACAGCTATTGCACAAATATCCACAAGTATGTCAACTGCATTTGCATGATGAAAAGTGCAGAGAAGCATTGGCAAAAAATAGGAAGTTATTGTATCAAATGGCAATGAAAGTGTGAAACATGGCAGTGAGATTTGCCGTGTGTAATGCTCACCCTTTTCACTCTTTTTAAGATGCTCAACACTAACAGACTCAATGGCTTTAATTGTTACCCTTGGTGTTTTGGAGGTTAAATAGGATGATTTGATACATAGCTTTCTGGAATTACACACTGTATAAAGTTAGTTGACCAATGTGGGAATCAAACACGAGGAAGAAATAATGTATACATTTTAATCAAAGTGATTATTTGTTGGTACTACAGGAAAACTCCCTTTCAACCATGTTCATTACAGATAAACTGCATTCAGTATGAATGAAGATATACTTCAGATAGGTGTGTATGTGTGTGACTTTATGAATTCTTGTGAAGTGCATTCACCTGAAAAGAGTAATTATTACTGTTTGTGAATGTATGTCAGATAGCTGGAGTTTCACGAGCTGATTAATACACGTTGGGGTATGACACATACATACATACATACATACATACATACTTCACTGCACATACTGTCCTGAACACAGAGTTGGGCTATGTGAGGAGAGAAGATGATTTTCAGTTAAGTATTATGCCCTTCACAGAGATTCAAGTGCATTTTTCAGTCATCATTATCATAATCATCCTGTTTAAACAGTTAAACACACATTCAACTGTGTTTAATAATTGAATCATCAATGATATATGTTATTTAGGAACATTTATTTATCAAAGCATTAATGAGACATTTCTTGAATAAACAACATTATGATAGCCCTTTGTATGTAGTGTTACCTTCCTAGTTAAGGTTTTGTTAGAAATTGCATTCTGACACCTTTTGTAAAAACAGGTATTATCTGGACATGAGCCCTGGTTCTGCTTTGTTCTGTCTCTAAAGTCCACACCCTTACAACTTGTGCCACAGAGACAGTTACACACCAGGTGGATGTTCACCAATCAGTACTATTCAGAGTTCTGTCATCCATGCATTGCCACTTAGTGTAATTGCTCTACAGAAGGCTGCTCAAATAAAACCCATCACTTTTTTCCTTACGTAGGTGCAATTTATTGCATGCCACTCACCAGAGCGCAACTGCACAAGGTAAGAAACAGAGGGAAAATTTTTATGATGTTCTGATGAAAGTAAATCATACATCTCATGTCATACTTTTTGAATTCCTGTCACACTGTCTGAACTGGAACCCCAGAGAAACTGTGTTAAGGGGCCAAAGGCACTGCATTTACATCTTCTGCCACAAAAATTGTTATACAGAATGTGCATGTCACTCACTCATTAGAAATTCCACACATCGGTACCAGAACTGGTAGCACTAATAGAGCAAAGAAATGAAATTATTCACTCTTTTATTTGTGAAGCCTATTTGCACTCTGCCAAGCAGTGTGGAAATTATGCAGGCAAAAACAGATGTATAACAATTTATATTGCACACAAAAAAACACAAGCTGCATTTTCCAATCTGCTGCAAACATTACAAGCAGCATGTGGCTTCAAGCTGGATGCAAGCTCTGCATCCTCTTTCCTGTTTCTTTAAACTAATTTCATTTACACTGTGTTCTACAGTGATGCTTACATGAGGTGTGGAACTTCTTTTGCTGCTGTTCAGAGTGCTATAGCATAGCACACCTGTGTCATTCTAAAATGTGCAGATGTTGGCATGAAAAATTACATTTCTGAGTTTGTGCTTTGAGCAGTGGACTCTTGTTCAGTGCTTCAAAATGCTGCCAAAACCCACACAAATGTGGAAAAAAAACATAAATAAATAAATAAATTGGGGAATAATGATGAAATGGCAGTATTGTGAAATTTCCTAGATCTGTGTTTGTTACAGCCTAGTCATATGCTCTGAAAATGCTCATTATTTCTGTCAGCACCCTATTTGGAAATGAACCCTCAACTCAGTGTAATAACAGACACTCTCTTGTGTTTTTATCTCTCTTTGCCACAAGACAAATTGACAAATACTTTAAACTGATAATAACCCACACCATTTTAGTGTCAGGTTGCCAACACCAGCGGTTATTTCTTCTCTTTATTTTCTGAGTATGTTCCCCTCCTCTCAGTGGGTCTATATTATAAGCACGAAACTCGAAATGGGCGAATGCCAAAAGAGCGACACATAAACGTCGATCTACAAAAAGAGCAAAGGACAGAAACGCCGAAATGCACAACGCAGAACAGATTCCCAGAAGCAACAGCGCCGTACACGTAAGTAAACCCAAAGTAAACAAACACAATGCAAAACACTTCTATTAACGTTTCTGCAGGGGCCATGCCACCTGCACTCCCCACGTGGGGGGCTGTGCCACCCACCCCCCCTACATATATATATATATATATATATATATATATATATATATATATATATATATATATACCAACTCCGAGACTGCTCTACAGTCGGAAAAAGGATATATTTCCTCATCCCCACAATCACTCGGTGTTGTGTCTTTCAGCGTTTCCGTCCTTTGCTCTTTTTGTAGATCGACATTTATGTGTTGATCATATTGGATTCGCCTATTTCGTCTTTCTTCTTTCTAATATAGACCCCTCTCAGCTTAGGTACAGAAATGCAGTGTTATGACCATTTATTTGCATCTTTATTTCAATATTTAATATAAATAATTAGTAACTCAGACAGATTTTATGCAGAGGATGGACAGTGTGCTCTTAGTACAAGAATGTCATTGTTGTTAAGGTTGTTCTCATAGCTCTCCAGGTGCTCATACCTTTTTATTATATGTTCACACTGCATGATACAAACACTTCATAAGAACAGTCATTTCACTATTGGTTAGTGTTGTAGTCAGAACAATCAGAAACAGTTGCAAGCCATTAGCAGCTAACAACTGTGATTGCTCCTCCTTGCAGTCCTAGGGCATGTGCATGCAATTGTGTAGCTACATACTCCATGTTTACATCCCTTACACCAACTGATTTTTTTATTCAGGAATGTTAATGATTAAGAGTCAATGTTGTGGCCTGCTCATTGTCTGAAATATGCTGCAGATTGCAGTCAATAACAAAGTAGGGTAAATATGTAAGTTAACAGAAGTCCTAGACAGCTATCCATGTGTGTAAATGCAAGATATGAAACAATGTGAATCAATAAAGTGTAAAAGGGATGGTGCTCTGATAATTTATTTTTTCAAATAAAATGTTCAATATTACTGTAGTTAGCCGCGGTGGTGCAGCGGTAGCATTGTTGCTTCACAGCAAGAGGCTCTCCCATTCGATTCTTGGCTGGAGTGCGGGGAGTGCCTTCTGTGTGGAGTCTGCATGTCCTCCCCGTGGTTGGGTGGCATTTGAAAGACATGCGTAAATGGGTGTGCCTACGCTGAGGGTTGGACGTCGAGCTGGCACCTCGGCGTTCATGAAAATCTACTGCCAATCATTAGTGGACCAGAGTTCCGATGTGGTGACCCCTAACAGGGAAAAGCCAAAAGACCAACAACAACAATTACTGTATTTACTGCTTGTGGGTTCTAATCCCATGCCAGCCAACTGAGAAGTTGTGCAATTTTCAATACTGTTTTGGCATTTCATCAATAAAACATAGCCATGCTTGCATGTGAAGTCCACACCTATAGATCTGTGCCATGACTGTCCAGCTGTCAAGTATAATCAGTGTACATGGGCATACCTCTCATCTGTCATGAATTTTGCAGAATGCATTGAATATTGCCCCATATATCTGGTCAATCTGGTAAATGATCTTGTTTTACTGGCCAGTCTCTTTCACACTGCTGAGGATCGATGTCAGAAGAAATGTGAGTTCTCTGAACTGCAATTATTAGATATCTCTTGAGATGTATTTTAAGGGCAACTCTGTTATCTGAACACCTTGCTACTATTGAAAGAACACACTATGTAAGAATGTTCCCTGTTGTTTTGCCTTTATACCACCATTATGTATGGCTTGGTCCATAATGTCCCAAGTTAAGAGGTTGAGAGTTATATAAGTGGAACACCATATATACAGTATCAGCAACATTGAATGATTTCTAGATGTAATATGATCTGAACTATAGTGTGTGTGTAAGCAACAGGGTAGTATTTCAAATAATAAATGTCATAGCAGTCAGTGGTATCACAAGTAAAATCTAACATATCTAAAAGTATGCAGTTGTAGTATGTTTAGTTATATTATCTTTAAAGGTGCTAATGTTTTCCTTTCTTCTCTCGTCCCAATCCTTGTCTTCTTTTATTTATTTAATCAATTATATTTACTATTATCATTTGTTATTATCATATTATTTGTTATTACCTGTTATGTTGGCTTTATGTATAATTTAATATTGCTTTGCTGTTAAAGAAACTTTCATTTACATTACTTATTGCTGTGTTCATCATTATATTATTTTCATTTTGTTTCCATTACTCATTATTGTTTTCTATTATGTTATTAATTACATTTGTTTGGGTTAAGCTTATTTTTCTTTTACGTTAATATTTTATTTGCCACAGCACTACAAGGTAGGCTGGTTCCTGGCGATCCCCCTACCTTGGCTCATCTGGCCAAGGCACTGGGGCCCAGCATGTCTGAGCCGCAGCCTGGTGGCAACCCTTCTGCTGCCCCTGCACTATCTGCTCCATCAGGTAGTTCTGCCCCACAGGCTAGGAGTGCCCCCCCCCATGGGAGTTGAAGTGGAGGGGATGCTTTTGTCACCCATGATCAAATGTCAGGCATGGTGCATAGACTTGTGCATTAAACTGTTGGTCCATACCTACTCTGGATGGAGAGCATGTTGTCCATCCTGGTGGTGCAGTCACTCCCCATGCGCCAGCATCAATAGGAGCAGTGAAGGTGCAGTGCTGACAGTCTCATGGGTGAGGACTTGAGACACATTGCTACTGTGTCTGACGTCGATGGAACTGGGATTCAATAACACCCTTGCCAACCAAGGTGTTCACCCACCACTTTTGTCCCTCACCAACCCTGTCTGCTGTGTTGTATATCTTGTCTGTCTGCAAATGCTTCCTCACTTTCCCAACGTACCTTCTCCACAGATACATATGTCCCTTCCTCAACATTCCTCTCTCTACTTAAAAAAACAGGCACCTGTCCCAAAAAAAAATTGTTCCATAAATAGCTCTATATTTTTTGCACAAGTCCACTGGACACACTTAATTGGCTCCAATTGGTTTGAGAAGCACTTATGTTGTTGACACCCCTCTCTCTTTGGGTGGCAGTCCAAATTCAGCTAAAAATCTTTGCATGTGCACAGTTGTTGCTGTCAAAGAAATGGATAGCTGTAGTTCTTTCCTATACCCTTTCTGCACATCCCTAGCTGCCTTTCACTATGTTTTTCCCCCTGCTTGCACTCCATTTCACCACTGTCCTATCTCCCCAATTTTCTTTTCCTTAAAGAATCATTGCACAATGCTGCACTATGAGCAGCATTGCTAAGCTATGCTAAATGATGTTGTATAACTACATATATTTGAAAGCATAATAATCACATTCAAAAAAGTATACCTATGCCCTATTTTGAACCCAGTACTATCTCACTTGAACAACAGTGCATCACCCCCATGAAACACAGCCACTTAATTAGCACAGGTGTTTTAAGCAAAACATAGTAATTTTCATGTTCTCATCATTAAGTGTGTTTGGCACAATGCTGTGCATTGTGCCACATCATGCCACAAATCTGCTAAAACATTAATGGAAAAATAGGAATTGAACTGGAAATCTGTTAGAGAAATAAATTACTATAACGCCATACATATAGTAATAGGTGTAAGCAAGGTATGTAACAGCAGTTCAGAGTGCAATGATCTCTACAACATGTGAAAGCACACCTCTTCTATCAATGTGATAAATAGTGAAAATATGGCAGAGGCAACCATGCAGCAGCAAAATACGAACTTCCACTGTTAAAATAAAACGCAAACTTTATTGGTGTACATGGTAAGTCGCTTCATCAGACCAAGACACACCTATCCCAAAACTCAGTCCTTATATAGTATTTCAAAACTTGTAACATAATTAATTAAATGAATAATGATTAATTAACAAACTGTTATATGAAATATATGCAATATATAGATAAAATTCTATTTGTTTAAAACGTTGCTATTGCAAGTGTATTCATCATATAAAACAAGTCAAGCTTGGAAAAAAGAATATACATATAAAGCTTATGTAAAATTGTATGAATACAAATGAAAGTATAGGATGTATATGTGAGAATAACCTGCTTACATTGAAGTAGTGGGCATGAAGAGTGTGGAGTAATTAATCTACTCTATTCAGAGGAAAACTATAATCTACGGGATTTCAAAATAGGTTGAAGGGAGGCTCTTTCATTGAGTCCTTTACCTCTATCTGCTCTTAACCTTAAAATCCAGTTTATCTCCTTCTTTTCCGTGCCATTTCTAATGTCTACTTGCATAATTATGGGTGTATCTATGTCTATGACAATGAAACTAAATGTGTGAGTATCACCCTGACTTCTTGGCTAAAGCATTATTAATATGTTTAATTCTTATTGCATAAAGATGTTCTCTGATTCTGGTTCTAAAAATCCTATTAGCTTTTCCAGCATAAAATGCTGAACATGTATCACACACTGCCAGGTAGACTATATGTGAAGTTTCACAGTTGGCATTGACATTCAATCTATAGTCTCTGCCAGTATCTGGGTGAATAAAATTAGCTTTAGTATTTATAAACCCACAAAAATTACATTTTTCACAAGGCACCATACATATTTCCCCTGTGTGGGTATCTTTAAGTATGGACTGACATAATAATCTCTTCAAGTTGGATTTATTTTTAAATCTAAAGGCTGGCCTCTATCCTACAATGTTCTTAAAATCATTGTTGGTGGTAAGTATTTTCCAGTGATTATTTATTATGTCAAATATTGCCCCATTATCATTAGTGTAGAACATAGGAATTTTGATGTAAGTAAAATCGTTCCTTGTTTCACTAATTGGGTTTACCTTACTGGAGAAATATGGGGCTGCTCTATCTTCTCTTAAATCATTTAAATCTGACAATCCTCTTTCTATTTCTGTTTCATTATATCCTCTATTGAGTAGTTTATTCTTAAAACTTACTAACTCTTCTTGATATCCTACATCCGTTGCATTTAATCTGGAAATCCACATTCCTTGCCCTCTTATTATGTTTTTAAAAATGTAAGAGAGATGCATGTTGCTTCTGTGTAGCAATGTATTTCTATGGCTTGTTTTTCTAAAAACTCCAGTGTTAACATAATTGTCCATAACTTTCTCTACATACACATCCAAGTATTCTATTTTACTATCAGAGTATTTCAAAGTAAATTTTAAGTAATCTGTCATAGTATTCATTATATTTACAGACAGTTCTAATTCTTCAGCCTTTCCATTCCAAATTAAAAAGACATCGTTGACAAAACGTCGATAAAATAACACATATTTCTTGAACAATTCAGTTACAAATAAACATTCCTCTTCCCATAGTGCTAAAACCATGTTGGCGTAGCTGTTGGCACATGAAGTGCCCATAGCCACGCCATCACGTTGTATATAAAATTTTTCTTCGAACACAAAAATATTATTCTCCAAGATTACTTCAAGGAAGAGACAAATAAATCAATATTTATACTTTCAAGATCACTATGCTTGTTTAAGTATTCCTTGACTGATGTCATACCTTGTTCATTTGGAATAACAGTGAACAAGGATTGTACATCCAATGTAACAAATAATATATTAGGGTGCATCACTGACGTACTTGTAAAACTGTACAGGTCTATCAAAAATTGCTTGGTGTCCTTGAGAACAGTCACATTCTCTTCTAGTACTGGTCAAAGAATTTTTTTCTACATAAACTGAAAAGGGTTCAGTGCACCACCCCTTTCAGTCACTGAAGAAAATGTGGCAACAGATGGAAACATCATAGTCTGGAACATTTCTAAAAGGAACTTGGATATTGATTAATTTATTGTCCTAAACAAAGGCCTTAATTTCATTCCTACTAGCAACAATAATCTAACAAATGTTTTGATTGATGTTAGAATGTTCCTTAGGAATGTAATGTTGCAATATGAATTTGGGAATAGTACAATGGAACATAAATGTAATTTTAGAAAACCAAGTGTTTACATGCCCAATAATCATCCATTAATTGAAGCATTTATAGGTTGGTTGAGGATGATTTACATGTTGTTTACAGCGAAGGTGGTAATAACAAAGGTCACAATAAAACCCACAGATTCAATCTGACTTATAAGGACTGAGCAGCTCTACGGAGGTTACAAAATGACCCAAACATAGTCATTAGACCAGCAGATAAAGGAGGTCCTGTGGTAATTATGGATAGAGAGGGATACCGAAAAGCTATGTATAGAATGTTAAGTGACACTAAATACTATCAGGTCATTAATATGGATAAAGTAGATGAAATCAAATATAGGCTATCTTCAATGATACACGACTTAGTCATGAGTTTCAGTAGCACACAGAAATTGGGTAAATATCTTGAGGTAGAGTATCCCATGGTTCCAGCCATACAGGGCCTACCCAAAATTTATAAGAACAGTTTGAATCCCCCACTATGACCTACAGTTTCAGGAAAGGGGTGATGCACTGAACTCTTTTCAGTTTATGTAGAAAAAATTCTTCAACCAGTACTAGAAGAGAATGTGACTGTTCTCAAAGACACCAAACAAATTTTGATAGACCTGTATAGTTTTACAAGTACGTCAGTGATGCACCCTAATATATTATTTGTTACATTGGATGTACAATCCTTGTTCACTGTTATTCCAAATGAACAAGGTATGGCATCAGTCAAGGAATACTTAAACAAGCATAGTGATCTTGACAGTATAAATATTGATTTAGTTTGTCTCTTCCTTGAAGTAATCTTGGAGAATAATATTTTTGTATTCAAAGAAAAATTTTATATACAACGTGATGGTGTGGCTATGGGCACTTCATGTGCCAACAGCTACGCCAACATGGTTTTAGCACTATGGGAAGAGGAATGTTTATTTGTAACTGAATTGTTCAAGGAATATGTATTATTTTATCGATGTTTTGTCGATGATGTCTTTTTAATTTGGAATGGAAAGGCTGAAGAATTAGAACTGTTTGTAAATATAATGAATACTATGTCAGATTACTTAAAATTTACTTTGAAATACTCTGATAGTAAAATAGAATACTTGGATGTGTATGTACAGAAAGTTATGGACAATTATATTAACACTGGAGTTTTTAGAAAAACAAGCCATAGAAATACATTGCTACACAGAAGCAGCATACATCCCGCTTACATTTTTAAAAACATAATACGAGGGCAAGGAATGTGGATTTCCAGATTAAATGCAACGGATGTAGGATATCAAGAAGAGTTAGTAAGTTTTAAGAATAGACTACTCGATAGAGGATATAATGAAATAGAAAGAGGATTGTCAGATTTAAATGATTTAAGAGAAGATAGAGCAGCCCCATATTTCTCCAGTAAGGTAAACCCAATTAGTGAAACAAGGAACGATTTTACTTACATCAATATTCCTACGTTCTACACTAATGTTAATGGGGCAATATTTGACATAATATATAATCATTGGAAAATACTTATCACCAACAATGATTTTAAGAACATTGTAGGAGAGAGGCCAGCCTTTAGATTTAAAAATAAACCCAACTTGAAGAGGTTATTATGTCAGTCCATACATAACGATACCCACACAGGGGAAATAGGTGCGGTGCCTTGTGGAAAATGTAATTTTTGTGGGTTTATAAATACTAAAGCTAATTTTATTCACCCAGATACTGGCAGAGACTATAGATTGAATGTCAATGCCAACTGTGAAACTTCAAATATAGTCTACCTGGCAGTGTGTGATACATGTTCAGCATTTTATGTTGGAAAAACTAATAGAATTTTTAGAACCAGAATCAGAGAACATCTTTATGCAATAAGAATTAAACATATTAATAATGCTTTAGCCAAACATGTAATAAGTCAGGGTGATACTCACACCTTTAGTTTCATGGTCATAGACATAGTTACACCCATAATTATGCAAGGAGACATTAGAAATGGCACGGAAAAGAAGGAGATAAACTGGATTTTAAGGTTAAGAGCAGACAGAGGTAAAGGACTCAATGAAAGAACCTCCCTTCAACCTATTTTGAAATCCCGTAGATTATAGTTTTCCTCTGAATAGAGTAGATTAATTACTCCACACTCTTCATGCCCACTACTTCAATGTAAGCTGGTTATTCTCACATATACATCCCATACTTTCATTTGTATTCATACAATTTTATATAAGCTTTATATATATATTCTTTTTGCCAAGCTTGACTTGTTTTATATGATGAATACACTTGCAATAGCAACGTTTTAAACAAATAGAATTTTATCTATATATTGCATATATTTCATATAACAGTTTGTTAATTAATCATTATTCATTTAATTAATTATGTTACAAGTTTTGAAATACTATATAAGGACTGAGTTTTGGGATAGGTGTGTCTTGGTCTGATGAAGCAACTGTGAAAGTGCTTACTGTGTACACCAATAAAGTTCAGATTTTATTTTAACAGTGGAAGTTCATATTTTGCTGCTGCATGGTTGCCTCTGCCATATTTTCACTATTTATCACGTTAATATACCTGTTTGAGTGGAGAGGCATTTATTTCACTGAGTGCGTCTTCCTTTTTATTACTACACCTCTTCTATCATTGACTCTGTAAGCTCAATCTATTAAATGCTTTGAAAACATTTATTTTTGGTTCATATGGTCCTGGTTTCAAATCCAGCTATGTCTAGCACTTAACATACATTGTAAATTGAGATATGTATGACTGTACCAAACCAAGGCTCCACATGGACAGCAAGTGCAGAGGCCAAAAATAATCATGAATTCCCAAACAAGCAGCCAGCACAATTAGAGGAATCCAACTTTATTCTAGACTAAAAGAAAGCAGACCGGTTTCAGCCTAAGTAAGCCTTTTTCAATGCCAAAAAGTATTGTCACATAACACAAAGTGCCCTTTATATATGTATCATTAACTTATTCACCAATAGAAAAAAAGAGACAATTAATAGACCAACCCATGTCAAAAAACCAAAACAAAATTGCTGGTATTAAATTGTATATAAAACAAAACACAGTAATAATAATAAAAATAAATACATTTGATGTCCCTAATAATAAAAACAAAAAAATTATATCAAACCCAATATAAATATTAAAAAATAAACAATGAAAAAATTTTTATTAAAGACGTTTGTTTAAACCTGATGGGAAAAGTTCACCCAATCTAACAATCCGTGATCTTTCTTTATCATTGAGAAGTTCATGCCATTTCTTCTTAGAAAATGTTTGTCCTCTCACCCTGTCAATGATGGTAAAGTGAAAGCAGGCTGTTTTATGGACTAAAGTGTGCTTATATAGTGCATTAGTGGCAACCCTATTTCTTATGTTGCTTAAATGCTCTGAGACATGTAGCTTAAAAGATCTGGAAGTTTGTCAGATATAAAATGCAGAGCGCTGACACTCAACCAAATAAATGACCTAACTGTTGCTGCATTTTGAAAATGTAATTATTGCGAAGACCCGTGTTGTATTTTTGCTAGAAAATTCTTTGGTCTTTAATACATATTTACAAAAAACACAATGTTCGCAGGGAAAACAATCAGATAGTTTGGTGCCATCTAATGTTTGTTGAACTTTGTATTCAGGAGATGGATGTTAAATGAATTCAAATACCCTCCTATACTGACACCCCTTCGATAAGAAAAAGTACATCTATTGTCCAGTAATTCGGCTAATTGTTTATCAGATGGTAAAATGTCCCGGTGTCTTTGCACTAAATCAGTCAGCTGCTTGATATTCCTGCCGAATGTAGTAGTGAATTGGACTTTAGATCCATGAATAGATCTGGGCCCCTTGTATGTTAATAATTCATCCCGAGACATTTTACTAACCAAATCACTGGTTTGTGTTAGCTGTTTAGCTAGATATCCCCGTTCTACAAACCTGTGAGTGAGATCCTCATTAAAATGTGTGAGATCTGACTCTTTTGTACATATCCTTTTAATCCGCATATACTGGGATTCAGGAATGTTTTTGATAATATAACCTGGATGACAGCTGGATGCATGTAGAAGAGAGTTGGAGTGAAAGGGCTTCCTATAAACTGTGCTAGTTAAAGTGCCATCTTCTTGTTTGTTAACCATAACATCTAAGAATGGAATACACTTCTTATCAAAATTCACAGTAAATAGGATGCCCCATTTATTATCATTTAGATATTGTACAAACTCCTCTAGATGTACTATATCTGATTTCCAAATCATCCAGCAGTCATCCAGGTATCTCCGCCAGATATCAATCTCCTCAATGAAAATGTTATGGCTACTGTCATAAATCATAAGGTGTTCTAGGTAACCCATGAAAAGGTCTGCATATATGGGGGCAAATGCTGCCCCCATTGCAGTGCCCTGTAATTGTAATTAACATTTACCATTGAAGAAAAACACATTTTTAGTTAGGGCATGTTCCACAAGACAGAGAAGAAAGGTATTGAATCCAGGGTTGTATATGCCCAATTTAGTGAACCAGAATTCCAGTGCCACTAAACCTGCCCAGTGGGGTATGCTAGTGTAAAGAGAGGTAGTCAAAGGCCTACAGATAGGGACACATTTTAACTATTGCTATTGCAACTCTAGAAAGTGCCTAGAGTGTCAAGTTATGCATTAGCATGAATTTGCAGAGGAATTTGATGTATGTAATTCAAATGTGGCCCAGTAATATCAGCCTGCAGTCCACAATGATTTGTCAGTGATATTACAGACAACCACAGCTGTACAAGTAACATACATATATGGAGGTCGTGTTAGATGCAAGGGTGCCAGCACACACGTTCCAGATGACTACCATGACATAACACATGATTTGGCAGTTGTTTAAGTTGTGGACATACTAGTTACTGTCCCCCCTACCTTGTTCTAGGACACACCAAGTATGTTGCCTTTTACTCTGTTAATGATACATTTGGCTAACACACTTGCCTTAAAGACATACCTTATGTTCAGTAGGATGAGTGTCCTCAATCTGGCTCTGGCTGTTCATCAAGCTTGCCACAGGCCCCACAGTTACTTTTCTGTGTTGTTGACCTGCACAGTCTTCTGCCTCTCTGTCTATGCCTATTGCTAGCAGCAGACGTTCAGCCTATAGGACACATCTGTATCTAACAGGTAGCTGCTACAAACATTCTCTCTGTGCTGTTGTATTTTTATCGAACTAATTTTCACCCCAACATATGAGAAATGAGATGAAATCTTCACTGAGGCCTCATATCTTATTGAGAAGTTGCACAGGATTGGCTAATTATACTGTAAATCAGCTGTGTAGGCTGCATTTAGCATTTCTGGACCAAAGATTGGTTCAGATGCAATCAACTGCTAATCAGTACCATCATAAAAAGGCAAAGTTCTAGCTAGGCAAACCAGTGTGCATGATAGTTATTTCTAATGTGTAACTCATTGACACATTACTTGTATAACAATATTTTTACAGAGAAATATTGTACTCCATCAGGTATGTATCCATTTTGTTTCCAACATGATGTTTATGTTTGAATATACTTAGGGAGAATGGGGATGACATCATTAAGCCTTTCTTAGAACTGTACTGATGACATGGCATTGATATCCAGCCCTGTTACACATACAGAGGATGAAGAGTACACCAAAGGTATAATGCCGTCTGATAACTAGGTACACATCTCCTGGCTACTTCCTTTGATAGCACTTGTGATAGTGCACTGGTATTTTGTTGGCACTACTGTTTATACATATTTGGAGGGGATTTTTCCTGGAATATGGGGCACACTACAATGGACTCCTGTGTTGGGTGTGTGAGCATAGGTGAGACTCTGTCATGGCACAAACAGGAATATGTCACTATTGCTGCAATCCTAGTTGCATCCACAAACACCCTTTGTATGTCTGGCACACTGTTGAATATGAGATGTGTGATCAAGTGGTGAATACTGGTAGCCTTCCTTTACTGCTGTATGCATCCATAGTTTACTCATATGTATTTGATCCTTACATGTGTTTTCATGCCTTTGTATTTCAGGAAACATCATGCATGCACAATGTAGGCCACCATTTTCTGAGATGGAAAACAAGCTCATCATTGAGGCTTTGCAACAACATTACCAGGTCATGTTGTCCCAAGGGAGGGCAAATAGGTCTGATCCTGCATCCCTATAGGATGAACTGGTGCATAACATCAATGTCATGGGTCAATAAAATCGTAGCTATGAGCAGGTGTGAGACTGTGCTATGGACATGATAAATGTAGCAAGGATACATGCAGCTAACATGGCCAGGGACTGTCAGATCACTGGTGGTGGCCCTGCAGCAGAAGCTCTTCTCACAGCCACAGAAGAATTCCTTGCAAACCTTGCTACACAGGACAACTTCCAGGCATCCATTAGCCAATATGTTGTGGATGTGGGTGCCATCCGTTCCTGTCAAGAGAAGCATCCAGGTATGCTTAGTTAGATCAGCAGAAGAATACTGTTGCAGTCATCCTGTCAAGGTGTGTCTAGTTTTAAATGGGTGTCAGGTGTTTTTTGGGAGAAGGGGGAAGTAAGTTAGCTGCAGTTTTAAGCTCATGTAGAGATCGTCAGCCACATATCTTTTAACATAGCAGTTACTGTAGATGGGAAATATTTGGATGTATTACCCCTGTTATACTTTAACATGTGGTGTTGTTGCCATTGCCTCTCCCTCAAATTTTTTTCACGACCATCAGGAATTGGAGGAGGCTGTGTTTCTGCTGCTGGTAAGCAGAAAACTGTTTTGTCAGAGATGTAGATAAGTGTCAGCACAGGCCTGCTGGCTGGATTGATGTACTGTCTGCATGATTGCCAATTGTACAGATATTTTCAGAATGTCCACAGAATAGGCCCATACCTCTGCCTTTTAGATATAACCATAGTGATTGACTTGAATGCATTGTCAGGACATTACTGATTGCCATAACTGTCAACTGTGCAGAATTTTGCAGAATGTCCACAGTGTACACAAGGTATTTTTGCTCAATATTTTCTTGTTTACTGGTTAATTGTTTCCAAATAAATACAAATTGGAGTTAGAAAATAATGTCCACATGTCTTACTCTGTGAGGTTGGGGAGATACAAGTTTGTCATAGTGACAGCAGTGTATGCAGCTTAAACATATATTGCACCATAGTAGTGCAGAGCATAGTAGTGCAGGTATTAATGTATTGACCAGGGAGGTTGGTTTTCTACACCACCTAATGTCAGGTCTCTTCAGACTCTGATGATGAAGGTGGCCAAATTGAGGCACAGTTGGGGGTTGCAGGGGCTGAATCAGACACAGGGGTTGAGATCCATCACCCACCCTCATTATCAGTGTACAGTGTGCCTATGCATACTCAGTCCCCTGAGGCCACAGATATTGGAGATCCATAGGATGGTGACATTGAACAGGGAAGTGTGGCTGCTGTGTCTTCAGTGCATGATATTGGCCATAGCCAAACTGTTGGTGGGGATCCACACAGGCAGATTCATAGAGGTGTACGTAAGAGGCCTGATGTCCCCTCCAACACCTGTTGCAGATGTCTCATCACATATCACTCTGCATATATTTAGGGCCATCATGGAGGTGGAGGCACATTCAGAAAGGAATTCCCAACAAGTTCTCAGGGTTATGAATGCAGCACAGTCTGACATCCATGACTGCCTCCACCATGTTGCTGATAACCTGGATCAGTTGACTGACACAGTGGAAAGAGGTAGGTCTGAGACAGAATGCACACTATCTGTCTTGGAACGAACATTGTCGGTGATGGAACAACTGACTGGAGTTGAGCGTAGGCCTCGTGGGTGAGGTCAGCAACTACATATGCTGAGAGTCAACATGGCCATGCACAATCATGATCCCATAGTAGCAATACATCCAGCGCTCAAGAGGGGAGGGTACTGTCCATACCAAGACATAGCAGGCCATGAGCTCATGGTTCTGTGTGTTCCTGTGGAGGACACGTGGCCAGCAGACATCAGTCACCCTCAGGTAGTAGTGCAGCATCTGACCTTGAGCATGGAGGTGCCAGTGCAATTCCCTGCAGAGCCAGTTTTCATGTTCAGGAGCAGAGACGATGAACTGCCAGCTCTACCATGCATGGATCCCAGCTGTCCAACATACAGACATATAGGGCTAGCATTGAGCTTGGCTGTGTTCATGCAGACATTGACACACAGCTGTCACATTGAGAGCATCTACAGACACACGCTCAACATTTCTGTGGTCCATCTTGCCTGCTTCCCTTCCTGACTCACACACAGTTTTGCCAATCTACTGGGTCAGCCTAGGCCTCCTGCACCCCCACACAACACCCTGTGCAAGTGAGGATAACTGTACCACATCCTTATCATCTTTCTCATTGAAGCATGGAAATAAAGCTATGTGTTTGATGGATAGGGTGACTGTCTACATTACTATGAATTCCTTTCTTCAATTGCTGCTCTTGCTCTTCAATTTCTGCTGATAACATCTTACTTGTACTGGTCATTTACAGATATTGTGCTTTGCCATTTATAATGTGTATAGCATAATAATTTGTGTACTTTATGGTGGATGTTGTTGTAAGGGCTGTGGAGTCACACAATGAAATGTGTCTCATAAAAATGTTTATATTTCAATTTCAGGATTGTGTATTACACGCCAGTTGATACACATCTACAATCAACCCATCAAAATCAGAACACAGGATTGAATGTCAGTACTGAATACAAGTGTCATCAGAAAGGTAGTACAGTATAGGTTCTTGGGTTCATTGGTTAATAGGTATTTACTAGGCTAATGAACACAAGGGCTTCTTTAAGCCTAGGCATGCAGCCCTAATTTCTGACAAGGTCTGATACCCTTGATAAGTGCAAGCAGAGTTTTGGGAGATGAAAGACTTACAAGCAGGCTCCTGAGAGATGAACCATTTACAGTTTCCCTGTGTCCACTAGAGACATAGGTCCCAAACCAGGGATGATTGTCCTGATCCCCCATCCAATTGTGTAACTTGCAGTTGATATGCTTTAAGGCGGAACGCTGCTTCACATGGATGAGGAGCCTGCTCCACATAGGGTGTAGTCTCTGAGATACATACCCATCTCTCCAGCATGTTCTATTTATACCACAGGCAAGGTGTAGGTCTGTAGAATGGATCATTTTGATGCTAGTTGTTCCATGTATATGCATGAGGTCCACAGTGGGGTCTGACAATGCCCTCTATGCGAGGCATACATCTCCACTTCAAAGCCTGTAGGAGACAGAATACAGGGATAGGGCCTTGATGTAGTCTGCTTAGGACATGTTATGTATGCCCTGTATTGGTTTAGTGAGGAACCTCTGTGGATAGTCCAATTGTTGGATATGCCTGATTAGGTACATACCAAAGGTGGCATTGCACTCAATGATAGGTCTGATGAATGCTTAATACAGTGGAACAATGACTTCCTTGGGCTTACATGCCATACCTTTGTTTATAAGTTCCACAACATAGAATTATTTCCCTTATACTGTAGACATGTGACAGTCAAAGACTAGATTACTATCTATCTGTGTCCCTAAATCCCTGACTACTGAGTCAACTGTTAGAGATGTGCTGTCAATATGATAGTTACCAGGGGTGGATGAGTTCCCAAAAGATAGTACTGTACATTTCTCAGCATTTACTGTTAGCCCATGGCTCTGACACCAGTTGTATGTCTGTGTTGGCCCATCCTGGAGAACATTTGTGTCAGTGTGGGATTCAATGATAGCTCTTAATTTGCAATTCTCTGCAGATTTAGTCAGCCATAGACCACTGACAGTGGCCTTCACTTCAGAGAAGTAAATACCTAAAAGGAGCAGTCTGAGGAATGATTTGTGAGGAAGTCCACTTGTGGCTGGCATCTTTGTAGAGGTGGACTCCTCTGTGCTAACTTCCTGGGTCCTGTCTGTGAGTCACTTGACTATCCATTGGCTGACATACTAGTTTGTACCTACCCTCTTGAGTTTGTCAAAAATGCCTGATGGGAGTATAGTGTGAAATGCCTTGTCAGTCCAAGGTAGGCAGTGTGAAACTTGTTTCCTTCACCCATTGCTGTCGTTACCTTCTCAAATTGGTCCACCAGTTTGGGTAGGCATGATCTGCCCTTGACAAAACCAAACTGGGTTTGGCCCAGTGTCTGAAGGTGTACTACATTTTTATTTATCATTTCCATTATAATTCTTTACATGGCTTTACATATCAGACTAGTGAGCCTTCTGGGTCTGTAGTTTCCAGGGTCTGTAGATGGCCCATATTTGTGCAGCGGGATGACTGTTGCTTTTCTTCAATCATAAAGCATGAAGACTGTTTGGTGGCTACAATGAAATAGTAACTCCAGAGGCCCTGAAAGGTCATTTTTCATGCTATTTAGAAGGCATGCTGGGTTATTATCTGGGCACTTTGATGCAGTGTACTTGATCTTAGAGAGAGCATTAAGGACCTGTTTCCCAGTGATAGTAGGGGTACTTATATTTGATGGTATTTCCTGAGGCAAGGTTGAGGGGGAGAGAATAGATTAAAGTTGAGGTGGAATTTATCAGCCAAGAGGTTTGCTATATCTTCTGCCTCACATAGATAGTTCCAATTACCATGAGATTTGCATACAACTGTTTATTGCCTTTGAAGTTGTGGACATAGCTAAAGTATGCTTTGTGGTTGCCTTTGGCCTGGGAGCCCGAACTTATCTCAAATCTGTCTTTGGTAGAATTCATTTGTCCTCTGATTGTTTTATTTAGTTTGATAAGAGTGCTTTTATCCTGCTGCGTGCTGCACCTCCTAAGTTTTGCCATGAGTTTCTTCCTTCTGTTATACAACCGACTGATTCTGTGATTCAACCAGAGTGGCTTGATTTTGAGTTAGTCCTGTACTTCTCTCTGGTGGGTATGGCTGCCTCCATGTGGCTACTAACATGCTTTTACAGGGTTTCTTTGAAAACTTTTGTATAGGATGCAGTGTTCTCAGTATTTATGGGGGCTTGAGATTTGGCCAGTTTATCACCTAATAGCTGGAGGTTAGCCTTAGAGTAGTTCCTGAATATTACATGTTTACTTGGGTCCATGTTTTATTTTAACTTCAAAGAAGACCAGTTTATGTTCAGACCTTACCAGGGAAAACATTACAGTAGGAGGTGTGCATGAATCTCCATATCAGTGAGGACCAGATCCAGTATGGTTGCAGCCTGGTTGGAGTATTGGCTATCTGGTCCAAGGAGTTTGTGTTTAGAAAATCCAGGAATTTCTGTGCCTGTATGTTTGGTGTTGTACAGGATTTTCAGGTAATAGTGGGATAATGAAAGTCACCCATAAATATGGTATTGGGTTGGATGGTTAATCTTTCTTATAAGTTTAAATGGGTTCCTATCACTTAGTCGAACTTTTGCAAGTTCGAACCTCATATGGTCGAGACCATAAGTTCGAATTTGTAAAAGTTTGAGCATTTCAAAGGAAATCTTCATAAGCGGAGGCTTCTATTTTGTTCAATGGGGTGCAATCTCAGAGTTGGTATATTTAAGTAGCGGAGGTGTGGGGGGTGCAAAGGGGGGCTTACGACCCTTTGATTAAAACAGTTTATTTTGTTTTCTGTTGCTTTTTTTTTTTTTTTTATCCATAGTCGAAGTTTTGTAACTTCGAACATAATGGTTCGAACATTATGTGTTCGAAGTTATAAGACTTCGACTATGCGGTATAGACCCAGTTTAAATACATAGTATGGGTTTCCTGGGTCATAGAGGGAGGCCTATAGCTTGAATGGAAGTAGTACTGGATTTTGCCTATTGTGATTTAAACATGGAGTAGCTCAGTTGCATTGTTCTGTTTGACCAGCCTTGAAGTATCTTTAGTTTTGATGTACATAGTAACACCACCACCTTTAGTCCCTGCCTGTGAAGTAGATGGTCTAAATGTGTGGAAGACATAATAACCTTGCACTGTTGGAGTGCTCTCTCCGCAGCTTTAAGTCATGTATCATTGACTGCACAGACATCTACCAAGAGCCCAAATATGTCTCTCTAAGTATAGTCTAGGGAGGTATGTCAAAGGTCATGTAGTCCCACATGGACTATGACTGAGTCATATCAAAGGATCATAGGAAGTTACTCGGCTAATGGCCCTAGGGCCCTTACAAGCCTAGTCAAGTTCTACTCTTATTTCCATGATCAGCACCAATTGCCCCTTTCCTAGAGGGACACAGGTGGAACCTCTGGGGTAAATTTACAGTTAAACATCCAATCGTCCACACTGCATTTGAAGAGAACCACTGAGGTGCTCTATTTGACATGAAGTGGGAGTCCATTCCAAAGTGTGGTAACCTCAGGGAGATGAATCTGACCCTCCAGCGTGTTCTATTGCTGTCACATACCAGGTTAAGGTCTTTAGAGTGAGTAACCCCTGTACCATTTGATTTGCAGATATGTAGCATTTCCAATAACGCCTGGTCAAAGACTGCCTTATATGCAAAGCATAGTTCACCTCTGAGTAGTCTGTATGAAACAGAATAAAGTGATACTGATTTCAGATGATCCATATAGGACAGATGATGAAGACCTTGAATTGTCCTTGTGAAAAACCTTTGTGGTCTCTCCAGTTGCTGCAGGTGCTCTGAAAGGTGTATACCTAAAGGGACACTGTACTCCATTATTAGCCTGATGAGGGGAGAGTACAGAGAGGTTATAACTTTTTTTATTTTCTGGATGCAATGGCCTCACTTATGAGATGAGCAATACAGAATGCCCTTCTTACCACTGTGGAGACATGGTAATTAACGGTAAGGTTACTGTCAACCTGTGTCCCCAGGTCTCTCACCAGTGAGTGCATACCTAGGGTTATGCTATTGATGTGGTAGTTAACAGGAGCATCACACTTACTGAGAGGGATGATAATACATTTTTTTTGCATTGAGGTTAAGGCCACATCTTTGGCATCAATCGTTTGTTTGTGTAAGACCCTCTTGTAGGATGTTGACATTGTTCTGAAATTCTGTGACCGCTCCCAGTTTGCAGTCATCAGCAAACTTTGTCAGCCACAGAACTTTAGTTTTAGCTTGTACTTTGGAGAACTAGATTCCATTCAGCAGAAGTGCTAGGACAGATCCCTGTGGAACACCACTGGTTACTGGTCTGCTGTTGGAGGTGGATTCCCCTAGTTTGACTACATGGGTTCTATCAGTGAGCCAGGTAGTGACCCATTTAATGATATAAGGGTTGATACCTAGCTGGGTGAGTTTGTCAATGATGCCTGAGTGGGGAATAGTGTCAAACACCTTGGCTAACTCAAGGTAGGCTGTATGTACATATCTCCCTTGTATGGGGCCTTGGGGACTGTCTCGAAGAAGTCCACAATGTTTCACAGGCATTATCTCCCTTTGACAAATACAAACTGAGTAGCAGCAAGTGTTTGGAGCTTACCTATATATTTGTTGATAAGGTTCATGATGATTCACTCCATGAGCGTGCAGATAAGGGTAGTCAGGCTAATAGGTCAATGAAAGCACCAACTTTGTGCAAGGGAATAACGATGGCCATTTTCCATTCATCTGAGATGATACCAGTGCTAAGACTATGAATGAAAGGATTACCCAATGGTGTTGCTAATTCTTATTGGAGGTCATGTAGGACGCAGCTTGGGATATTATCAGGTCCCACAGATGCTGTGTTTTTGGCCTTAGAGAGGGACTTTAAGACTTATTCTTTAGAGATAAAAGCAGGAATAGGTGGTAGATATGTCATGGGGTACATGCGACAGGGACAGGGGAGTGAAGTTTTCACACAACCTGTCAAAGGTCATAGGTTAGTACTAGGTTAACTGCCCATCTGGGCCATTTCAGCCTAGCGAATTACCCATGTGAGAATCAAACCCTGCACCTTGTGTCTTTTAGGTAAACACCTTAACCATTATGCCATCCTCCCACCCTGTCAGCTAACATGTTAGCTATGTCCACGGCTCAGAATATGTGGTATCATTAACTACCAGTTCAGCACAAATCTGGGCCTGTCCTTTTAGGTAATGGATGTAACTAAAGAACTCATATGGTTGTCCTTAGTTGAGGATCTAATGTGGATTCATAGTTTGCTTTTGAGGACCTCACAATATGTCTTATTGGCTTGTTTAAGCAGTGTAGGGAGTATTCCCAGTTAAGTGCTCACTCCCTCTTACTCTTAGCAATTTCTTCCTCTTATTATAAAGCCTGTTAATGGCAGTTGTCCACAAGGCAGGTTACTCTTCCTTGCGGGGCTTGTTTTGTTCCTTTCAAGTATGGCCAAGTCAATGCAGTTAAACAGGTATTTGTATAAAGCATTGGTGTAGAACTCAGCATAGCTGCCAGTTCCAACTGAGGGGGGGGGGCGCAGTGCAGTTATTTATGCCATCCTGTAAGAGGTAATGATGTGCTTTGGAGAAGTGTTTTGTTTGCTGCTGGGGGGGGGGGGTGTGGATGAGACTGATTTGTGGTCAGATCTCACTAGGAAGACCTCACAGTGGGGCTGCTACTGTGGTCCCACATATTGGCAAGCAGCAGATCCAGAATGTTGGCACCCCTTGTGGGTGTGTCAACCAGTAGATCCAGTGCACTGGAATTAATGAAGTCAAGGAACCTTTGGGCAAGTGAGTTACAGCACGAGTAATTTACCCGGTCAATGGATGGGTAGTTAAAGTTGCCCAAAGCCAGGATGTTCAGATGTATTTTGATAAATTTGATAGGCTCAAGTAGATCCACATAGGGAGAGTGGTTGTCCTGATTCACAGATGGGGTCTTGTAGTTGGCAATGACTTGAATAGGTGTCCAATCAACAGTTAATTGCATCTGATGTATCTTCAGGGAATCCTAGGTCTAGAGGTGTATTTATCTGTAATGAATATCGACACACCACCTCCTTTAAATTTTCAGGCCTTCAGTTTGTGGTCTGGTTGTGTGGAGGGAAGTGTGGCCTGATATGGTTGGGGTGCTCTCCACAACCGTGAACCAGGTCTCCATGACTGCACAAATGTGTAAGTCTCCCAAGGTGAGGACTGCTTCCAGTGAGTGCATTTTCATGTTAAGACTCCTAGCATTTAGTAGCATAATCTTGAGGTTGTTCTTGTATAGAGTTTTCACATCTGGAGTTTTGTCCTTGAGACACTGCCTAAAAAGGGCTCTATGGGGATGGCAAAAGCCTTGGCCAGTAGCCAAAATCCCAGGGGTGACAGATGAAGACCACCTCTGGCAAAGCATCGAGGTCTGTCAGTCATGTCATCCCAGGCTGACAGATACTGTATCCACTTAGAATGACACCAGAAACTAAGCTAATTATTGAGGTCAGTCATTTTCTGTTTGTACTGAGGCATCATTCTAGGTGAATGTAAAATGCTACTTATAGCTAGGGACATACCTGCCTGTGACACATAGTCCAAGAGTTCAGTCATGTCTCTCTTCAGATAGTCCAGAGAGATACACCTCAAATCATTCACACCAGCATGGACTATGACAGATTCACAACACTACCTGTTTTTGGGATAGGTGAGTGCACCTGTGATATGGCGGATCCTGGCACCTGAAAAACAGCTGACCGTGGCCTTCTCCTTATCCAGCCTGGTGAGAGGGACATCTGTGTGTCTCACAAAGGAATCACTTATGACTCTTTTGCTTATTTTAGTGCTTTGCCTTAAGGGCTTGACAGATGAGACACTGTTGTAAGAGCTATTATGTGTGTTGTGCTCTGCAGTGGACGTATTATGTGTAGCATGCTTGTGTTTGTGTTTGGGACGTCTCTGATATTTATGTATGCTGAGGCCCTCTGCATATGTAGGTATGTTTGATGTGGGTTTGGGTGAAATGGGAGGTGAGGTGTGCATGGTGACAACCTGCTCATTGTCATATGTACTAACTGGTGTGCATGAGAGCATATATTCCGAGCTGTTAATATAGTTACATCTCTGACATGTTAAGTTTGTGTTACTTGTAGTCCAATGACATGAGTGCATGCATAATGTGGCAGCTCCTTGTCCTTGATAAGTAACTGACCATGCTCAGCTTGGCGAGAGGGACATCAGTGTGTCTCACAATGAAGTCTCCAATAACTAGAATGTTAGATTGTGTGTTAGCTTGTGTGTTAGCTTGCCTAATGGGCTTATAGATTGAATCTCCATCACATGTAGCTTTATGTGTTGCTTTTACAGAGTGCATTTGGGGATGCTGAGGGTATTTGTTATCTGTAATTTGTCTATGAGGTCTTTGTGATTTATGAAGGTTATATTTCAGTGCCTCAGCATATGTCTGCTTTGAATTGTTTGTGATGGGAATGGCATGTGTACTACTGACTACCTTGTTGACATTAGCAGTACTTTCATGTAAGAGATTTGCTTCCAGTGACATTGTATAAATAAATCTCTCACATACCATATCGGTTTGTTTGATGAACTGGTTGTCAGTAAACATGAGGCGATTTCTACATTGCCTCAGGATGCCCATATCCACCAAGGCAGTAATGGTCACAGCGGGAAAGGTCATATCTGTGGCAACAGACCCTTTATTACTGATTAAACTCTTGTATTGAGAATATCAATCAATGTCACGAGTATCTGGCAAGTATGGGGACAGTGCTTGTCACTGCAGGCTAGTTGTCCTGTGTGCAACTCGGTATTGCAGTACGTTCCATCATACCTTACCAGTTAAAATGTCACTCAAGGTGTCTGAGTCTGTACAGAACACTGCCAAACACTGGAGGGGAAACTTAACAAGTACACCCTAAAAAGTTAAGGATGAAGTATTTAGACAGTTATTCAGACATTAGAAACAAATCAAGCAGTGCTTATTGAAAACAAAGAATTACCTTGTGAAGAATGCTGAAAGGAGGGGAGTCACATTAATAGCTACAGCCTGGCTACTACTGGTTTCACCATGGCTTCACTCTGCTGGAATACAATTCTCCTTTTCTTTTTCTCTCACCAGAAGCAAAATGTTAGCACCAATCCCAAAATAAGATGCAGGCCACAGCCTGTTTGTTGATTCACACACTTGCCCCAGATGATGCAAGTGTCTATAGGCTTGTTGTAGGCTTTTCCAGGTAGATGCCTTGAATAACAACCAGACCAGTTGGTTCAGTTTTGCATGTATTATGCCTTGGGTTCCAAAGTTCACAGGATTTCACTAGGGTATTGATCTAATGGTGATTAGGAGCATAACTGCTGCAGCACAATATTATTTTCAATGTCAGGTAACATAGATGTCCAAGGTAGGTCTAGCAAGGTCCACAGCAGTAGTGATCCATATTACATGCAGCCTGCCCTTCAACAGGGTAGTAGAGGTGATCTGCTTGACACGGATGTGAGGCCTACTACAGAGGAGTGGCCACCTTTTGCAGATGTTACAGTCCCACCAGCATGTCCTAGGTATGTCATATTGTACATTTAGGTTTCTGGAACACAAAACTGTAGTCCCACATAATTTCACACATCCATTTGCTGTCTGGTTCTTTGAAAGACACTGTAGCCTTGCAAGGCCAAAATACTTACTTCAAGGTTGATCAAGTTTTCTGTACATGCACAGACATCCACATCTTCATTGGAAAGCATGCCTATAGAGAGTGTGTTTGAGTCATGAACCCCAAGGGTGTAGCAGCATGACTCCTACTTTGTTAGAGTTGTACATTGTCACATTTGTAAGTATGCTATTACGACCTTGCCTAATACCAGGATTATGGTTCAGGCAAGTGCCATATGCCTAGTAAAGCAGTGTACTCATTCCATCATGTTATCCCACACTGTCAGGTACCGTTTTACTTTAGAATAACAGCATAAAGTTAAAAACATCTTACATTTAAGCATCTGTCAGGCCACTGCCTAACCATGGCCTGTTGTGATGTATACACAAGCAAATAATCTATTGCTAATGGCACTAGCAGTGTCTGTTGAAGAGATCTCGACAGCATCCCATAACTGATGCAAAATACTCTGACTAACATCCATGCACATCAAGTTGGCTGCAGTGAAAAATAGTACTACAACCTATCTATGTTTACATAACACTGCACAGCACACACAGACACCAAGATGACTGCAGTGAGAATAAAATCCCTACCTATCTAAGATCACATAATACAGAATGCACAATGTATTGCACACGCCACTGCTCAAGTTTGACATTAGTTTGGCTTTAGGTAATCTTATGATAGACAACATCAGCAGGCCTTGTGGAGGAAATAAGTTTGAAGGCCTGCAAGGCCCAAAACAGTGCAAAACCATGCCAGTTTGAGAAGTCAGTGTGAGATTCACACTTGTTCTGTAGGGAGATGCACATACACACATGTACACACCAAGTGGCTGGAGTGAGATTAGAATCCTACCTATCTAGTCTTACACACTACAGATCACAGTATGTAATGCATGCTACACAGCTCAAGTCTGATGTTAAAATGGCTTTAGGTTATCTTAAGGTAGATGACATCAGCAGACCTTGTGTAGGACATGGGTCTGGAGGCCTGAATCACCTGCAAGACCCAAATCAGTGCAAAACCACGCCAATTTGGAAGTCAGTGTGGGATTCATATTTGCTGTTTGGGGAGATATGCACACACATATACACACCAAGTATACTGGAGTGAGATAAGAACCTCTACTTATCTAGTCGTGCACACTTCAGGTCACAGTGCTTAATGCATGTGTCACTGCTAAAGTCTGCTTTATAAATGACTGCAGGTGAACTAATTGTAGAGATCATAAACAAGCCCTGTGTTGAACAGCTTGGGAGGCGTGCAGAGTCACATTGCTTCTTACTGTCATCTGCACCTAGTAGCCTAGCAGTCAGATAACTGTTTTGTAGCATAGCTATGTGACAACAGTACCTGTTTTTGGCCATATTTTTTTGTTTGCGTTTGGATGGACAAGCCTGCGGCCAAAATCAATTTGCCCTGTTGATGAGTGAGAACACAATATTATAAACTACACAACGTGTTCAGTTGTTAATGTATGTGTGGTAAAATCCAGCAGACCCAGGGGGGCTCTAGTGAATGTGGGTGTTGTTTCTGTTGTAGATACAAACTTGGTTTCACAATATATGTACATAATCATATACTGTGCCATACATTTTCAAGGTTTCCACTTGCTGTCTTAGGGAGATGTGGAGACTCTCCGCTGTCTTGATGTTTGCAGCAAGTATCTAGGTTAAACTCATATTTATGTGTGTTTCACACTAAATTGTAGTTTGCTGTCAAATGTGGCATCGTTTACACATGACCTGAGAGAAGACTTCCAGAAATCTGAACTTCAGGTGTCCCAGTAGTCCTCCATATGCAACAGATGTTATTCTATGCACTTCCACATTTTGCAAGTGCATTATCTAATGTTGAGCCCTTACCTTTGGTCCTTTGTCCAACATTATATTTGTCATACTGCAGCTTTACTCATCATGATCTGGGTATGTAAGGCAACAGAGACTTATACACCTACATATATACATCTATATACACTGTATGTATATATAAGTGATATATATGTATATGCATATATATCCAAGCACGACAAAGATGTCTGGACGAGATGTTGGGCAGGATTCATGATGGCTTGCACGGAGTCTAAGAGTCGTGTAAGACTCCATGCAGCCATAGCGATCCAGGAACAGCCCGAAACACCATGTAAGAGACCAGCAAAAACGTCTCTTACACGGGCAGGGCATGGATATGCTAATTACCTCACTTGCAGCCGAAAGGCATGCAAATGAGGTAGATTAGCGATCCACGAAGCTGAAACCAGCCCATGTAAGAGTCGTGTTAGGTGCAGAAATGTACTCAGTTGACAACTGAGTATGTTTCTGCAAATAACACAATGGAGCCAGGTCAGCTCCAAATAAAGTGTGCATATGTGTCAGGCAGCAGGCCCATGGCCAAATATGTGGCCATTGGCATGGTAACCCGATGCAAACATGAAAATTTTTTTTTTATCGGCGAGGTTTATACGCAGCGCAGACCCGCGCAAATGGGCTGCGCTATATAAAACATAAAAATAAAGGTTTTAAACACACAAATGTGGGTTGTATGCAATGCATGGATTTACAATGCAGGGACTAGCAGACCGAAAACAACATGGCCACCATTTAGTGGTTGCTAAGGGGGAAAGCTGAGTGTAAGACATGTAACTAAGCATTAGTAGGCAATCCTATGTTAATGAGTGGTAGGATAGTGAATCTCACTGTCACATAGAAAATGAGCACATTCCATGTAGTGTAAGAGTTAGATAAGGGGGAGTAACAGAGTAGGAGATAGGTGACATCACAGTGGGGAATGTTAGAAAGAAATCAAGCTCATTGGAGCACAGTGGTATGTGAAAGATGTCAGTCACACAGCATAGAAAGAGGAGTGTCAACAGATAAGCATGGGAAAGTCAAGAAATGGAAGGTGTACACTGTGGCTAACACCAAAGTTTCTTGCTGTGTGTGCATGCACGCGTGTGCGAGCTAGGAGGCGCGAGTAAGACAGAGTGCGCGCGTGTAAGGCAGAGTAAGCATGTAGGAGCGTGTTTAAAGATCTGTAAACCTGTTTGCGCTGGTGTGCACGGGCTTTAACCTGAATAAGCAGATTCTAGTCCATGTAAGCATGTGTGCGCGCGTGGTAGCCACTGTGAGCGTGTTTTCACTGGTATGCGCGCTGCTCCACCCTGCAGAAACAGAGAGGAAAAAGGAAGCAGAAGAAATAGTAGGAAGCTAGCAGGGAATACTGATAGAGCTAGCAGGTGAAAACAATTAAAAGCAGGCAATTACACAGGCAGAATACTAATCCAGCCCAGCACTTAAAACACTGCAAATAGCATTGCAGTATGTTTCTCTCAAGAAACACTGCAAGACAGGAGTAAGCTATTAGAAGTGAAAACTGAAAAAGCTGCACTCAGACCAAACATGCTAGGGGATGCCATAGCTGTTATAAGGAGACATAGGAGACTTGCTGAGGGTGGTGACAATGCAAATGCTGCCAGACAACCCAAAGTGATGAGACGGGGAAGATTGTACAGGCCCAGGGTCACCTACCAGGGGTTACATGAGCTGGAGATAGTGGAGCGCTATAGAGTGGACAGAGACCTAATGCAGCAAACTGTTGAGCTGTGCAGGTCATGCCTCACACACAGAACCAACAGAGGGGAACATATCTGATGTTAACAGCAGTGGAAACTAAGGTATGTGTTGGCCTAAGAATACTAGCAACATGTACCTTCCAGAGACCAACTGGTGATATGACGGGGATCTCACAGGCATCAGCATCCAGGGTACTGCACCAGTTCCTGGATGCCATGTTGGCATATGTCGGAGATCATGTATATTTCCCCAATTCTCATGAGGCATTGGCCAGCAATATGCGACTCTTCCAGCAAATAGCGAAATACCCTGAGGTAGTGGGTGCAATAGACTGCACGCATATACGCATCAAGGCATCAGCTGGTGAATGGGGTAGGGCCTACATTAACTGCAAGGGCTTCCCCTCCATCAACTGCCAGGTCGTGTGTGATGCCCAGGGCATAATAATGAATGTGTGTGCTGGCTGCCCTGGAAGCTACCATGATTCCCATATCTGGCATCTGATGCAGCTGTACCAGACATTTGCCACTGGGGACATCCCACATGGTCACTTAGTGGGGGATGCTGGATATGCACTGGAGCCATGGCTGATGACAGACACCCATCAGAAACGCACACACACCTGAACAAGAACACCATAATGAGGCACACGCACAAACATGAAATGTAATAGAGCGTGTGTTTGGGCTGCTCAAGTCACGGTTCCGGTGCCTGGACACATCTGGTGGAGCCTTTCAGTACTCACCAACTACAAGTACCCAAAATGTCATGGTATGTGCTATGCTACATAATATGATACTGCGAAAACAGCTGCAGCAGGACCAGCATAGGGCTGGGGCAAACAGCCCCCCACCATTGCCAAGGCCATCACAGGCACAGCGTGACTCAGAGGAGGAACAACCTGAGCCTGCCCCAGTAGGCAGAAGGAGGTGTGCCCAGTATGCCCTGGCCTTGGCAAAGAGGTAAGGCATAGCACATACCCTAGCTCAGTAGGAACCCTGGGAATGATACCCCTCTCTGACTCACTCATATAGTAAAAGGGACGTCTAACATGACACAACCTGCTTTCAAACATGTACAGGGAGTGTAGTATGTGCATCCATAATAGGCAGCCCTGCAGCACCACCTGAGGCATGATTGCCATGTGTTAAGCAATGTAACACCATCTAGTATATGCAAACATGATGACCCTGCCTAACATCTCACCCTTACCAAGCATGATGCCACACTAATGTTGGCATCATGCTAATGTTAGCCTGGTTGACTCTGCTAATAGTTATTTTAATATCTGTTTCTGGTCTCAACCAACATGTGATTTAACTTTGTTGAGCAGCGCTAATAACCACATACTGTCTTTTAAATTTAGCGACTGTACATGTTAACCTATTTTCTACCACACTACTGAATACCTGTTGTGAATATAACACTCTCTATATAATTTTGTTTAATTTAAAAGGCTCTATAACTGCGTATGGCGCTATAGGATTTTGTTATTTAACTTAAAAGGCTCTATAACAGCGTACAGCGCTTTAAAAATTGTCTACCTTAAAAGGCTCTATAACAGCGTACAGTGATCCAACACTTTGCTGTTCTGCTTTTAGACTTATTTTTCTCGGCTATTCAACAGTGGTGTGATGCATGGTAATCCTGAACATTTAAAGAGTAAATACTGAAAGGGTTACGAATATACGGTATATCGTTAGCCACTATATCTCAATAGATTGTGATTTCTTACTTTTTAACCTACAAGTATATTAAGCGTCTGCACAAATATGTTAACACATTTAACTACATTTCTAACGAATACCTCTTGTTAACATAATACTCACTATAGAGTTTGTATAATTTAAAAGCCTCTACAACAGAGCACAGCGCTCTAAATCTTTGCTGTCCTGCCTTGGCCTTGCTTCTTTGGGCTATATAACTGTGGTGAGACCCTTGGTTATCCCAAATATTTAATGATAAATTCTGCAAGGGTATGAAGATATGGTGTATCCCTAGCTAGTAAAATAATAAAAGATCGTGATTTTTATTTTTTAGCTACATCTACTTTAAGTCACTGTATCTTACTGTTGTTACTATGATTTATAAATGAATGTGTATTACCTGTTTTTCTGTTGAGAATTCAAATTTAAATATAAAAGTGTTCAGTACTCCTTTTTAATTTAAATTTGGTAGAAGTTTACAAGTGCTCTCTCGTTCTTTCCTCACTTTTTTCCTCTCTCTCCCAGATATTCTTTAAATTTGATTAACGGGACCCAGCTATCTACTACATAAGTGTCTCTGCCCTCCTGGAAGACCAGAACTGGTGTCCACTAAGCCCCAACCCCATAATTCATCGGGGATATCATCTAAAGAGAAAAGAAAAGACTGTCAAAGTATGTTTGTACTACATGTTTAATCCTAAACTTCTCGCCTGTGTGCCTAGTCTACCTACTTGTCCAGGACTGCCAGCAGCCAACAGCACCAGTCCCCATCACCTTTTTGACCAGACCCTCATTCATTGCACTGCCATTACTACCATTGTTATTCCTATCTCCTATCCCTTAATACTACTTTTTCACTTCTCTTTCCCTTTTTTTTTTACCCCTTCCTTACCTCCATATATCTGCTTCTAAACCTTTCGGCTACTAGGTGGCACCCTTCTACTTTTAGGTTTTCCTTCATTTAAGCCTATTGCTACACTCACCAGTTACACTGACTTCTACCTGTAACTTTAGTCTATTAATTACACTTTTCCTCTCCCCTGGCCCTTGCCAAACCACCCTCCTACTCTTACTTGTCTAATATAAATCTGCCTCATCACCTACCCCTATAGTTCATACTTTTTACATTACCTGTTTTAACTTACCTGCTCTTATTCTACTTTACTGATTGTTTCCTTCTGAGCCATTATCTACTCCTTTGTGTCTTGCCTGTTGCCTCTCGGGCTCACTCAGCTCCCCTCCCTGCCCCCGAATCTCACCCGCCCCTGGAACCTCTACACTTACTCCTACACAGCCACACCCCTCCCCGCCCAAGACCAATCATAACTTGTTCCTCTCTCCATCCAATCCTTAATAGTCTCCTCCCTCACCCAACCATCTGCTATCCAGAACACACACCTTCTATACACTCTCTCTAATTCTACTTATCATGTACAACCAACACCTTCCTCTGCTACTACTAACTCTTCTAACTACTCTTTCCTCTACCTATCTCATAACCTGCTATGAACAATCCTTTACATCCCACTTTTAGCATCCCATGCAAGTATACCCTAGCTACTCCCCCAACTACACCCACAACCCATCTCAGTCCCATATACAGTAACTTTTATCTTGAACCAAAATATCATCGTCTTTCTCATATTAAATACCTTATTCATAGCCTTACAAAACATAATTACTATTGCAAACCCTCACAATTTCACCACCTTATATTAAGTTTCTCATTGATTGATGGGGACATACACACCAACCCCGGCCTTGACCCCTCCCCACTACCCCCTAACTGGCAGCAAGTTAAAACAATGTCTACACCAAATACTAAACCCCCCAAATCTCTCTCTCTCAATAGCTCATCTAAACATTTGTAGCATCTGCAATAAAATTCCTGCTCTTCATGCTCTTCTAGAAGTCCAACAATTTGACATTCTCTGTCTAACGGAAACATGGCTCAAACCCACAATAAAAGATAATGAAATTATCCCCCTGGCTATAACATCCTAAGACAAGACCGCTTAAATAAAAAAGGAGGCGGAGTAGCTATACTCTTTAAAACTGGACTGGAAGTAAGTAAAACAAATCATACCCTTCCTAATGACATTAATGCTGAAATTATTATTTCCAAACTTTTCCTCAACCCTCACAAAACTATCAATATTATCTGTACTTATCTTCCCCCAGGCAACAATCCTACCATATTAGAAGACCTACTAAACTGGTTCTCACTAAATCTCCTTCAAGAAACAATACTTTTAGGAGACTTTAATATTGATTGGAACTTATGTAAACAAACCAATCCATCTACCCTTATTAATTTGCACGGATTCTATCAAAACATTAACTCCCCAACTAGAACAAACAAAATTAATAATAAAGAAACCATACTTGACTGGATCTTAACAAATAGTCCCCAACAAAAATATTCAACAGGAACCCTCCCAGATGACCTTAGTGACCACTCCCTAACATATATTATCAGGCATAAAACACAACTAGCTATACCTCCCTTAATTTGCTTAACCCGCAGCAAAAAACATTTTGACCCCAATCAGTTTCAAAATGAATTTAGGCTAGTTAGCTGGTCACCTCTTAAAACTCTCCCTATAGATGAAGCTGTTAACCACTTTAATAATACTTTTCTTACCGTTCTTGAACATCATGCCCCCTTGCGTTCTATACGCATGAAATGTAAGACAGCTCAATGGCTCACAAACAAAACTAGACAACTAATCCTTCGTAGGAATAAAGCCTGGACTAAATGGCGAACCACTAAAAACTCTCTTGATCATCTTACCTGTAAACAAAAAAGAAACACGACAAAGCTAGCTATCTTGAAAGATAAAAAGAACTTTTATACCCAACTACAACAATCCTCCCACCACCAACCACATAAATTTTGGAAAGCTATTAACACACTATTATCCCCTGGCAAAGTTGCAACACCTAATCCAATAGGCTCCAACCCAGACTCCCCCTTACAAACAGCTAATTCGTTCAATACCTTCTTTACTTCAGCAATACTTAAACTAGCTAACCAAAAAAGCCCTGACACCTCTATACTAGCTAACCCAAGCTGCACCCCTCCACCATTTCAACTCAAACCCATACCTACCTCCTATATTCTGTACTTACTTCAAAAACTTAAACCTTCAACCCCCTCAGCTGACAAATTACCAGCTGAATACCTCCAGCTAGGTGCAAAAGCTTTAGCCTACCCTATCTCTATACTAATTAACAGGACCTTAAAAGAAAGTACTATACCTGCAGTCTGGAAAATCTCACACATCATCCCTCTTTTCAAAGGGGGTGATTCGTTGGAGTATTCCAACTACCGCCCTATAGCGCTGCTATCTCCTATTGTAAAAGTAATGGAGAAATGTATCCACAAACAGTTGCTTAATCACCTCCTATGCAATAATCTCCTAGCTAACTGCCAACATGGGTTTCGACCATTCCATAGCACCACCACAGCCTTATTATCCTTCATAGACTCCATTAACAAAAATCGCAATAATAATATTCTTTCTTCAGCATTCTTTGTAGACCTGTCAAAAGCCTTTGACATGGTCAATCACCAACTCCTCTTACATCATTTAAAATCTCTCTCTCTCGGCAATCTTACCTTAAACTGGTTCACATCCTATCTTCATAACCGGAAACAAGCTGTTTTATGGGACAACCATCTTTCTGAACTTCTCCCTACCACTATAGAGGTCCCTCAGGGCTCCATCTTAGGTCCTCTTCTAGTTTCCATTTTTATTAACGACCTGCACCTTGCCACCCCTCTAACTACTTGTATTCAATATGCTGATGACACCACCATTATTTGCTCTGCCACAAACCAGGCTGACTTTCACTCCCTTACCCAAAAAAACTTCACCACTATAGAGAAATGGTTATCTAATCATTGTCTCCTCTTCAACCCTAAGAAAATCAAACTTCTCCTCTTTGCACCCACACACCTGTCTCCCTCTATTAACTTCACACTCACTTCTAACAATGGCACCCTAATCACTCCAGACCAAACAACCAAACTCTTGGGTATTACTATTGACAACCTACTAAAATTTGACTTTCATATCAACTCTATCATAAAAACAACTAACAGAAAGCTAGGTTCTCTCTACAGAATCAAATCTTTCTTAACTCCTGAAGCTAGAACTACCATAGCTAGAACCCACCTAATCTCTACCCTATTATACGCTTCCCCCATATACACTAATCTTTCAAAACATAATCTCAATAATCTTACATCATCATACAACAATATTGCCAGATTTGCTACTGCCTCCTCATATAGAACACATCATTGCCTGAATCTCCTAAAACTAGGGTGGCTGGAGTTACCCCACCTAATTCAATACTATCAACTTACTATAGCCCACAAAGCCCTTCATCACACTGAGAATACACCAATGCTCTCCACCCTCATAAAACCCTATAACAACCTGAAAAACCTACGCTCTTCTAATAAAATATTGATTCAAACTTCTCTATCAAAGAATGCAGCAGGTGACTCCACATTTTCCAACTCAGTTGGCAAAATATGGAATAAACTTCCTCCAGACCTCACAGCCCTAACTTCAATTCCACTATTTAAAACCAAACTTAAACATTTCCTAATCAATGACTGGCTATGCTCTTGCAATAACCCTAGCTGACCTTTTTTACTCCATCCCTTCTCTTGCCCCCTCTCCTCTTTCTCCCAACTCTATTATTTTTACACATTCCATTTCTGTAGGGTATCTGTCTCTCCCTTCTAAAAATAGACTTTACTCAATTTTTTATTGTTAAACTTATATATAATGTAATTAATTCTGTTACATACTAACTTACCTGATCTTGCTTACCTTCTATGTCTCTGTCTGATCACCATTGCCTGAACATCCTTAACTGTGGTTTAAACTCCTTGTTTATTATTGTGCATTCTTGTATTATATATTTGTCAAGTAGTAGATAGCGAAGCTTTTCTCCCTGGGCCTCCACTGAAAATGGACATGTATCCAGTTGGACTAGCCTGGTTAACAAATGTAAAATAAATAAAAAAAAATAAAAATAAAATAAAAACAACAAGATCAAGTACAATAATTGGCTGAAGTATTGCTGCTAGTCAAAGGGGAACAAATGGCTGACAGCCTGGGATGATATGCTGAGCAAGACATGATTCTCCACCTGCTAGGGATGGCACGCACCCAGCACACCTGGCTGTGTGGATACTGGCAAAGGCTGTTGTCA
This sequence comes from Protopterus annectens, assembly GCF_019279795.1. Classification (NCBI taxonomy): domain Eukaryota; kingdom Metazoa; phylum Chordata; order Ceratodontiformes; family Protopteridae; genus Protopterus; species Protopterus annectens. The sequence continues at coordinate 112,070,455 of NC_056729.1, read as the reverse complement.
CCCCCACTGTGCCTTGAGTAGGTAAGGCTGGAAACACAAAACCCACCACCATTGGTAGCACAAGGGATAACAACCTGGACGTAATGCTACCCAATGCCAGAAGTCTAAACTGCAAGATGCACGCAGACCAAACCCACCTCAGCATGGAGAATGTCTGTTCTGTAACAGAGACCTGGGTCAAGGCTCAGAAGAGCACCCTAATACTACCAGGTTATGCCTTATACCATGCTTTACAGCCCCAAAACATGGAACAAACTACAATAGGAGTGTGGCTGTCAATAATTGTCAATGATAACCATACCCCCAGGTTGGTACCACAGCAAGAAGCAGCATGGACTATCCACGGGCAAGTAACAGTGGCTCAAACTGCATCCCAGTTTGTAGCCTGCTACAGACCACCCTCCCAAACCCAGGAACCCCAGTCAGCCTTCCTGAAGATACTGCAGAGTATGAATGTCTCACCACATACCAAACAAGGCACACACAAAGTATGACATAGGTGGTAATCCATTATGTACAGAAGAAGTAATCAGGGACCTAGGGACACAAGTGGACAGTAACCCATCATGTGACACTCACATTGCCAAGGTGGCTAGGAAGACCTGCTATATTGCCCACCTTAACATGAAAGGATGCACATGTAGATCAAGAGAGGTCACTGTGCCCCCATACTCTTCTCTTATCAGGCCCATACTTGAGAACAATGCCCCATTTTGGATGTACCTTACCTGACACCTGCAGCAGTTATAAAGACCCCAAACGTACCTCACCAAGAGGATAAAGGGTCCAAACATTTGTCATCTGCTGCCTGGCTGAAGAAACCACAGCCCAAGTCACATGCATACTGCCCAGTCAGAGGCAATGTATGCCTGATGTACAAGGCCATGTCCAATCCAGAATGAATGGACATGCTCCACTGCAGAAACTCCAAATCCAGCAGAGACACCACAGTAAGATATCTGAACCTCCACACATAGATAAATAGGATGTGCTGGAGGGAAAGATTCATAACCCAGAGGCTCCTTACACTCTGGAACAGAATCCCAGTCCATGATAGGCTGAGCTCCACACTCATACTCAACAAGAGAAATCCGGTCAAGTGCATGGGAGCTAGTAGGTGTACACTGGGGGCCATCTCTGTGTCACATCAAGTAAAGTAAACCCTAAATGGGCATAATATGCACATTGCAAGGGGTGTCGAAAGCCACACACAGTCTGTCTAGGCTCAGACATGGCCAGGGCAGATAGCCTAGTATGAACCTATGAACCTATGATGATACAAATTGTGCAGGACACAAAGGATAATCACACAGCTGTCCTAACTGATGGTGGGAACCATGGTGATAATCCACAGATATGCTCTGCATTACTCAAATATCACAAACAATACACCAAGCCCACATACATTGCCAACATCCAACCTAACAGATTCTTTGCAAACTCCCCACCAGCACCAAACTGCCAAATATCTATCCCAGCAGAGTGCTGGCCCCCTGACATTGCAGATGCTGAGGTAACAGCCAGCATCTACAAAGCAAACCACACAGCACCAATGGTACCAGATGGTGTCCTGGATTGTGTCCAACAAGAACTGTAAGAAGAATGGAACACCAAATAGCACTACTGCTCACTCTCAGTCTTACCACAGGATATGCACACAAAGAGCAGTGTACAGCAACAGTGGTCTCTCACCACAAAGGTGGTGCCTGAATGGATACTGCAAACTATCACCCCTCAACCCTGACTATCTTGGTCAGCAAAGTAATGGAGAGGATGATCATGGACCCCAGGAATAACGAGATTGGGTACCTACAGACATTGGACCCTATCCTGTGTGGCTTTCATAGGGCAGATCCTGCCCCTTAAACATGTCTGACCCATGTGAAACATGCACCAAGGCCATTGATGAGGGGAATGTGGTTCACACAGCCTATCTGGACCTTGTTAAACCCTTCCATACAATACCCCAGTTGTTCAGTACAGATAAGCTCACCAGCCTAACTATAAACCCCTATCCAAGTAGATGGGTTGCAAACCAGCTCAAGGACAGAACTGACCTATTCACAAATGCTGCAGTCATGTCAGACTACAAACCAGGTACAACTGGCATCCCACGAGGCACGGTCCTGGGATCTCCCTTGTATGGTATATATGTCACATAGGTACAGGCCAACATGGAAGGACTGTGTCTGAACAGGTTCGCAGATGACTACAAACTGCCCACCATATCGGACCCACCAGCTGACACAAGCATCCTACAAAAGGCACACATAGAAACAGACAAGTGGTGCCACAGCCATGTCAACAAGCAAAATGCAGAATAGTGTATAGTCATCCCCTGTGGAAACACAGTACGTGGCCACAAATTACCACATAGGTGTTAACCCATTAAGTACATCAGGAGCAATAAGAGACCTGAGGACACAAGGTGATAGATATCCTGCATGTGACAACCATGTGTCTGTAGTGGTTACAGAAACATACCATATACCCACCTAATCATGAAGGTAAGCACAGCTAGGTCATGGTAGGTCATTGTGCTTCTCCAGTCATCCATCAGCAGCCTCACAATTGCGTACATTGGCCCTTGTGGGATGTACCATAGCAGACACCTGCATCAACTGGAAAGACCCCACAAGTACCCCACCAGGAGGATCTCAAAGCTGTAACAGATGCCATGTGTTGCCTGAGTAAACAAACTGCAGCTCCACACAGTGTCATACCGCCTGGCTAGAGGTGATCTGTGCCTGATGTATAAAGCCATGACCAAGCTGGAATCAATGGACATTTGGCACCATGTAAAATCTGAATGCTGGTGACCTATGCACATGACAGGCCTGAACCCCAGCACAGACATAAACAGAACATGATTGGTCCATAACCCAGAAGCTCACTCCACTCATGACTAAACTCCCAGTACAGGTTATCCAGGGAGTCCCTCATTGACTGTCATCCAGAGGAATCATGATGACTGGATGGGAGATGATAGGTGTACCCTGGATATCATCTGTATGGCACGGGTAGACAGAGGCACAACATACTAACCTTGAAATATGTCGTGGCAAACACCAGTAAATATGTGTGTTGAAGGACAAACACTCTGTGACTAGCATTACAAATGGCCTAGGGCACATGGCCATTGTTTGTCACTGTCCACACAAGTTGTGGAATACATTAACAATGTCGGACAATCTTGTTCTATGTTGTCCATATCCGAACAAAAGGCAACAAGGTTATATCTGCACAACTGGCCCTCAACCAGCCTGGTGTGCTCACTATAAATATTACAAGCAGTGATAGGACTGAAACCGATGATACTGTCCACCACAGTGAAAGTACTGAACCAGTACACTATATGACAGTACACTGTTTGGTCAGTATGAAAGGATGTTGACAACTGTATGCAAAGTATCCCATGGCAACCTGCAGGCACAGCATAATGCCTGTGAGGTTCGGACACAAAGCAGTTGGGCAGTAGGAACACAACCTGATGTCCAACACTCAACTGTACATGTGAAATATAGATGAAGTCCACACAGAAACACAAATGTGGTGGACCACAGATCTCAACATATGGAAAGTTCACACTGGGCATGCTCACACACTTAGAGAAATGAGACGTGTCAGTCAAGAAGCCATATAAACTGTGAACTGGGCATGCTCACACACTTAGGCCATGTCACAGTTCAGCAGTTGCATACACATATCTGGCATTTGTATGTGTTAATACAGGAACCTCCCACAATACAGAAATCTGTCCATTGCACACAGTGAAATTACAACAGAGACATAAGTAAAGTAGTGGATCCCACTCATATGCAAACATCTGCCACAGTACACAAGTTGTTCATAGAGATAGGGAAAGCTATGACAATAAAGACCCACAAACAGTTTATGAGCAACAGATACTTGCATCTGACAGGTAAACATATGGCCGTAGAGTTCAATACTAGGCTGTTGTCCCTAGGGAATACAGAAGGCTATCTACAGTGTATTTGGCTTCTGCCTCCGCAGTACAGTAGGCCACTGTGCCTCTGCAAAGTTAATGCATATATATGCTCTCCCCCTTACTGATGGATAGTAACAGATGTACATACCTCTTCATAAATAATGATGTCAGCACACTATACATATGTCAGGAGCACAAATGATACCCAGTAATTTGAATAGTGTGCTCAGCTACTGCGTCTTCCACAAGTGTCATAGCATAGTTAGGTATGGGTTTGAATCCTGCAAGTGCTCAGTGTGTGTATTTGTGAATGGGGGGGGGTATGGTGTGTGCAATTCTATGTGTAAGAGAAATGTCCCTTTTGGCAACTAGTACAACACACCACATGCTGCATATTTCACTGTCTAAACAGTGATGATGTCAGCACCCTATAAGTACAGCAGGGGGAAGCAAACCTCCCAGTAATGCCAATAGTGCGCTCTGCTACTGCGTCTCTCACAAGTGTCATAACATAGTTAGGTAGGGGTTTGAATCCTGCAAGTACTCAGTGTGTGGGGGGGCTTGAATCCTGTAAGTACTCAATGTGTGTGAATGTGGTGGGGGGGAGTAGGGTGTGTGCAATTCTATGTGTAAGAGAAATGTCCCTTTTGGCAACTAGTACAACACACCACATGCTGCATATTCCACTGTCTAAACAGTGATGATTTCAGCACCCTATAAGTACAGCAGGGGAAAGCAAGCCTCCCAGTAAAAGTGCTCAGTATATGTGTGTGAATGTGGGGGGGGTAGGGTGTGTGCAATTCTGTGTGTAAGAGAAATGTCCCTTTTGGCAACTAGTACAACACACCACATGCTGCATATTCCACTGTCTAAACAGTGATGATGTCAGCACCCTATAAGTACAGCAGGAGAAAGCAACCCTCCCAGTAATGCCAATAGCGCTCTCTGCTACTGCGTCTCTAACAAGTGTCAAAACATAGTTAGGTAGGGGTTTGAATCCTTCAAACGCCATGTGTGTTTTTGTCACACAGTTTGTCCATGTGTGGGGTGTTCTTCCCAATATTGCATGACATAGATTATATCAGTAATGTCAATGCACACATGATGTATGTGTGTGCCACATACACATATGTACCTCTGACCTTCAATAGTTCCCATTTCTGAAGCCTGCCTCATGTGAATACATGGAATTTGCATTAGACAACTTTATGACTGTGGTGTTCTGTGCAGGGGCTGCATGTGGTATGTGAATATACAGTGTGAATTGTATATGGTGTCATCCTACCAGCGAGGGATACACATCTGGTCTGCAGCATATAGCCCACATGTTGTTGATGAACAGGTGCAGCATGTTTTCACCTCTTGTGGGAGTGGTAACAAGTTGTTCCATAGCAATTCAGTGAATAAATGCTAGGAACCTTTCAGCTATGGTCTTGGAGCTAGAGTAATGCTCACAATCTATGTTTGGGTAGTTGAAGTCCACCCATATAATGGTGTTTGTAGAGACTGTCATATTCCCAGTGTTGTCAGGAAGGTCAAGTGGGTTTCCTGGGTATGGGAGGGTGGTGTGTGCCAGGCTATGAACTTGAAGGCAGTCTAACCCACTGTTAGTTGCACATGGATAGGCTCTGATGCTTTGTGCTATGTCACCAACCTGGAGGTGTGTGTATCTGTGGTGCCTTTGGATACTTCCCCCCCTGTTCTGATTTGGTGCATGTTTAGGGGATGACAAGCATGGTATGAGGTATGACCTGGCAGTGATGGGGTGCACCTGGGAGCCTTGTACCAGGATTCTGTTACTGCATAGATATTGCTGTTCTCCATGCTAAGGACATTTTCCAGTGCATGCATCTTGAGGTTTACACTGCTGGCGTTGAGTAGCATTACTATTAGTGTCCTATCTCGTGTGATACCTGTGTAGGTGGCTATGTAATTTGAGCCTTGCATAAAAAGGCACTATGTGTGTAGCAAGAGCCTTTGCCAATATATAACGGCCCATGGGTGACAGGTGCAAGCTGTCCCTAGCAAAACATCGTGGCTTGTCTAGCATGTAATCCCACGCTGACAGGCATTGGATCCCCTTTGAATGTCACCAAAACATAAGCCAATTGTAGAAATTGATCATCCTGTCTACATATTGTGGCACCATTCTTGGTGAGGGTAAGATGCTACTCAAAGTCAGGGTCATACCAGCCTGTGCCACATGCTCAGAGAGCCCCTCTATGTCCCCTATCATGTAGTCCAGGGAGGTACGTCACAGGTCATTCACACTGGCACGGATAATGACTGAGTCATATTTGTACATGCCTTGGAGTGAGCTGTATGCTTGTGTTATGTGGTGGATCATAGTGCCCAATGGGCATCTCACTGTGACCTTCTCCCTGTTCAGCCTGGTGAGCGGGACCTCAGTGTACCTGATGATAGAGGTACCTATTACAACTGTAGCAGGTGTGTTGTTTAGCCGTACGGGCTGTGACTGTTCGGCACACAGGCTTTGTGAGCTATGTGTTGCATGTGCTCTGTTCTGGCATAACGTTTGCTTGTGTGTCTGCTTTGCAGGTGTCTGCTGCTCAGGCAGGATGCTATTCTGAGACTCCAAGAATGTTCCTGTGTGTTTATGTGTTTGGATTGCTGTTGTGGTAGGTCTATGTGAGACTGGTATTGTATTCACTGTAGTACCCCACTCAACCTGACAGGTTATGCCAGTACTGAGTTAAGAGAGCTTAGCCCCCAGTTTGGCTATGTGGTTGCATCTCTCACATGTGTTGTAAGTTAATGGGAAGGGGAGAGGGTTGTCTGTGTACATGAGGCAGCTGTAACATTGCCACAAGACTCACAGATTCACCAACTGGACCAGAGAGGAGATTGACAAGTGACCTTTGCACATGCTACCATAGTATTGTGAATTCCATAATAATTAACAACACATAGGGCCAATGGGGAACAAGGTACTCATGGTGAATATGTGAGGGTGTAGTGCTTCTGATTTGTTAGTGCTGGCATATATAAATGCTTTCATGAGCAAATGCCAGGTAAGTCATATGAAATGTGTTGCAGGCAACTTACATGCAAACATGACAAACAGTGACGTTCTGTCAAGTGAGACACGGACATCAGTACAGTAAGCAATACAGATGTCACTAGGGATCCACAGAGGTGCTGTAAATCTGCATTGTTGGTGGAATCAGTGTTTCAGGGAAATAACAAGCAAACATGCATACAAGCAAAGCTACAGTCAGCAGGCCTGGATCTAGTCTATGCTACAACAAACAAGGTGTACCACTTCCAGTAGGTAACAGTGCAAATATGGAGGCACTATAAGCCTGTACCCAGAAATTCACAGGTCAGACAGGCAGGGTCCAGCCTCACCTCCCACAAGTGTACAGACCATGTACCTTCGTAATGTAGAATAACTGGCCTGAAACCCAAGTGCTCATACCTGAACTAATACACATTTCGAATAACAGACAATGAGTCTGTACTCAGCAGTTCCAAACTTAGTAGGATGTATGCTACCTGTCCTGGCACCACAGTATCCTTGACATGTATGGAGACTCTCCCTCCTGTCATAGTTAGTTCTGTGTTTTGGGGCTGTCAAGCATGGTATGAGGTGTGACTTTGTAGTGCTAGGGTGCTCTTGTGAGTCTTGAACCTGTTGTGTATTACTGCACAGATATCAACATCCTCAAACATCCTCATTGCAGAGTCAAGTGTGGACAGCATGCAACTTGCAGTGTACATGTCCATCATTGAGTATCAATACTTACATGTTCTTATCCCCTGTGCTACCTATGTAGGTGGCCCTCTGTTGACAGCCTCACCACCAGTATGCAATGATGTGCAGACATTACACTATGGTAATTACTATGGGTGTACAAAACAATACAATGACAATCATACTGTTACTGCCTCAGGCATGCTGGGATATACCCACAATGCTATCATTACACTGTACTGTTGACAACATCATAGTATTACTACACTTCTATGTAGTCACCCTGTGCATCAGCACCATGTTAATCTGTTCCTGCACCAATGTTACAGATTGCAGGAGGTGGCACAGTTTCATCATATGCACAGGGTGTGTACTTGGTATGCCTGAGTCTGCCACTGATACAACCAATTGACATATATGTGTGTGTGTGTTGGTGAGGGACAGCAGTACAAGATGGGGCAATGTTGATCCAGTGTCTGCATGTATGTGGTAGCCCTAGGTGTTATCAATTCGCATGTGTGTATGCATGCACACAGTTCCACCTCATGGCTGCCATATACAGGTGTTTGTGGACAGCCACAGACTGTACCTGCCAGGTCATAAAGATCACTGTCTCTGGCCATGGACATGGTACCTGTGCCTGGCAGGGGTGCTATGGACCGTATCAGGTACTAAGCCAGACTGGGTACTGTCATCAGAAGCAAGTGGTTGGTGACTGGATACAGGTCCCTGTTCAGACTGTCCAGAGCCACATGCACGTGGTCTCCTGGGGCGGTCTGATAACAGCACAGACCCAGCATGGCTAGGGCTGCTGCTGGCACTATGGGAGCGGCCGCAGGCCTGTTGTCATCTGTGACGACTGCCAGCTGCTGCTGTTGCTGGCATACGACCATGTCGACGCCTCAACCATTCACCATTGCCCTGGCTCATGGACATGTAGTTGTGGAACATATCTAATGTGTCCCCCAATGTCTGTCAATGACCTCGGTTAAATTATGGATGGCAGCCACAACATCACGCATACTGTCATTCATAGCTGTGCGACATGCTCTCAGCTCCCTCAGACCCTGTCTGGTGTACCGTTCCATATGTGACTGTGCCTGCATTACAGCCCGAAACATAGCTGAGGTTGAAAGACCACTGTGGGCATGTCTGACAGGGGCAGTACGCCCACGGATGCTCCCACGAGAACCCCTGAACATCTGCCTGTGTGGTACCATGTCAGGACCCTGGCCATAGCTGCTGTGTGGGGATGCATGTGCCACCGATACCATGTTACCCTGATCAATGCCCACTGTATCCTGTCCATCACCTAGGGACATTGGTGACAAATGATGTATTGGCAGGATGACTGTGCGCATTGATGGGGTCAACAGCTGTGTACTGTCAATTGGCTGACCAACGACGGACCCTGGCACACCTCCCTGTGCCATTACACAGGTATCATCATTATCACTATCCACGGCAGCTGATTCAGGTTCCCTGCTGCACAACACCAGAGCAGCACCAGAACCTGTGGGAGTAAGACAGGAAACACAGTTTACAATGTGTACACAATGTCACCACTGATACACACATGCACACATGCACACATGCACACAGGTGCACATGCACACATGCACACATGCACATGCACACATGCACACATGCACACATGCACACATGCACACATGCACACAGGCACACAGGTACACATGCACACAAGCACACATGCACACTCCTCAGTATATGAGATATCAACACACAGACACAAACACACCTGCAATCAAACACATAGCACTACTGCTTCAGCCTATTATTACTATTAGTATCAAGAGTATTGAAGGTATTGTTATTACACACTCACCAGCATGGAGAGGCTGCCTTGCTGTTACACCAGGGGGACCTGCAGAAATGAGACATTTATTGTCAGTGGGCACAACTGTGCCATTGATACTGTGAGTAGGATACAGTTCAGTAGTACAACAGTTGGCTTCCACAGGTCTACTGCTGATATTGAGAATATCACTCTTGCACAATAATTACCAAGATAACAGCTACAAACCGAGGACACACCTCACACATGCATATACTACCAGTGTACAGAACAGTCAACTATACATATGGCATGTTACCTGCATGCTTCAAGTCCTGCTGATGGGTGGCTCCAGCCTCCATCATTATGCATGTATGCTGCTGCTGTTGTTGCTGTTGGGCTGGAGTCTCAACACTTAGGAGTAGTCCCTCCAGTCTGGTGAGGGGGGGGTGGATGTATAGCCTCCCCACCACCTGTGGCAAGCTGTTGCCTGTGGATATCTGATGCATGCTGATGGACATTTCTAATTAAATCACTGCAGTGATGGCGTACCTGCTCATATGTCCGGTTATGTGTGCCTATGTCATTTACCCGACGGACCAGGTCTTGCCACAGTGCATCCTTCTCCTGCTGGTTCTGGCTGGTGCAGGAAAAGAGTATTGCAAAATCCTGCACCAGGCTCTGGTGTATCTCCTCATCCTCCGCAGTGGAGTAGGTAGGGTTTTGCTGGTGAACCATAGCCCTGAAAAGGAAAAGAAAAATATGTCAGCAATATATGTCAGCAAAATATGGCACACATAATACACATGATCCTCGACTGTAGTGATATAACTTAACTCCCATATATAGCATCTGTCTGTCTATTGGGGGATACACATGTAAATGACCAGATATCAGTGCTCAGCTGACAACTGTGCAACAGTACCTGGTACACTCCATACGACAGACTAGTATACTCCAGCAGTCAGCACACTGGTTCAGGTCCAATGCACAACCTCACACTGGGGGTTTGTATCAAGGTACTGTATGGGGAACATTATCAACCCATGCACTGCATGCAATGCATGTTACATATTTCACTGGTAATGCACACTACTCTTACTTGCCATAACCCTACCTACACCACAGTCACATACAGGGTAACACAGCACAACATATGGCAATGTAGTATGTGTTGATCGCAATACCTCACACATCTGTCTCTGGCCTCACACCATGGACACACACTACCATGACTGACAGACAGTCATGGTGAGCAATCTCACCATTACATAACATGCACCCAGTCACTGGCACACTCATTCCACCTCACATAGTTGGTTTGCAATGGGTTCGTGGGTGTGCATTGTGTCTTAGGTAGGTAGTATGCTATTGGCCCTGGGAGTACAGCAGTATACTGTTATGCTACCCTGCCCCTTGTGACACATGTGATGTGATTGTTCCTGCTCCTGTCAAAAAGTTACACAGGGTGACTCATATGGCATATTACCTATCTGCATAACATTCAGCAGGGGTATGTCTGACATCTACTCATGGGGAGCCTTGCTTCTTAATGCTGTGTAGTTTACTCCAGGGTATGTCTTATCTGTGGATAGGAACCTGTACCTCCACCATGTGCTCTTTACTGCGGTGACAAGGACGACAGACAGAGGTCATTTGGGTTGTGGATGTTGTGAGGTGTTACCATGGTTGTTGGACAACTGTCATGGGTGTGACTTAACTATGTATATCCAGCAGTGGTAACCTCTATGTAGGTAGTATGGGTGTGCTCTGTGGTCTTGTCAGTCACTCTGCATAGGTAATGTGTTTGAGTGCATTGTCACAGATTCTTACGTATGACTGTGTCCTTCTCCATATCTGTAGCTGTCATGGGAGGTACATACCGTGTAGGACATTGAGGGGTGTAGAGGGGTACAGTGACCTAGATGTCCATAGCTGACACACCATGTCTGCTGACACATACCATGTACAGGTATTACAGGACTAGTGTGCCACTGTGAATATCAATGGGGAGCCTATTGTACACTTGTTGCCCCTGTTCCCCCCTGGCACATGCAGTGGTGGCCAGGCAAGCACATATGTGGTGGTTACTGGTGTAAGTGTTTTGGAATGGGGTATGGTACTCCAGTATCCACACTGGTGTTCATTCCATGCCTTTGTCACCAGGCACCTGTTGCAATACATCTGCACACATGTGCCTCACTCAGTATATATATATATATATATATATATATATATATATATATATATATATATATATATATATATATATATATATATATATATATATATATATATATATATATATATATATATATATACATATATATATATATATATATATATTTATTTTATTTTACTTTATTTTACATTTGGTGACCGGGCTAGTCTGGCTGGATACATGTCCATTTTCAGCAGAGGCCCGAGGAGAAAAGCTCCACTAAATACTAAGTACATTACGTACAAAAAAAATCATTACTCTAAGATATAGCAAAAATCAGAAATCATAAAAACACAAAGAATGAAAGATAATTTCAAAGAGAAACAAGTTTACAATATGCAGTTCATTAAATGTCAACAATTGTACATAAATGTACATACTTAACTCTGAACAGTAAAAGGAACAGAAATGAATAAGGTAGAGATGAAAAGAGTGGAAGAGAAACAGAGTACGAGAAAATGGTTAGTCAGGTGTATTGCAGGAACAAAGCCAATGATTTTGGAAGTACAGTTTAATTTTCTGTTTGAATAGTGGCAGGGATGTAGTCAGAGTTATGTCACTAGGTAAGAGATTCCAACTTCTACCTATTGTGTTAGTGAATAGAGAACCACCTGCTGTGTTGTTTGCCTTTATAGATTTTGTCATAAGTTTACTAGAGGAGCGAAGTGAGTTTAGATTATTGTAAGGGATTAGAAGTTGAGAGAGTATTGGGGTGTTGTCAGGTAGGTGTAATATGTTGTGGGCTATAGTGAGTTGAGGAATTATAAGGTAGTTTTGAAATTCAAGCCAGCCTAGTTGTTTTAGGTTTATACAATGGTGGGTCCTAAAGGGGTTACTAGTGGCAAAGCGAGCTATGTTGTTATAGCAAGTTGCAAGTTTGTTAAGATTGATTTTCTTAAGGTTTGTATAAATGGGGGAAGCATATAGGAGATTAGATAAGAGATGAGATTGTGCAATTTTGGTTCTAGTTGCTGGGGTTAGAAAATGTTTGATACGATATAGGGATCCAATTTTTCTGTTAACAATCTTGATGTTGTTGTTAATGTGCTGATCGAAGGAGAGATTATTGTCAATGGTTATTCCTAAAAGTTTTGTAGTTGGATCAGGTGAGATGATAGTGCCATTATTTGAGGAAATGGTAAAGTTTAAAGTGGGGGACCGAGTGGTGGGGGAGAAGAGGAGAAGTTTTGTTTTTTTGGCATTTAGTAGGAGAAACCGTCTAGAAAACCAAGTTTCTACTGTGTTAAAGGTATTTTGGGTCAATGAGCTCAGTTCAGTAGAGGATGGTGCTGAGCAGATAAGGATAGAATCATCTGCGTATTGTATGCAGGTTGCTTGTGGGATTGCAGTCTGAAGATCATTAATAAAGAGGAAGAACAGAAGTGGACCAAGAATGGAGCCCTGGGGAACTCCGATGGAAATGGGCAAGAGTGATGAGATATGGTTTTCCCATATTACTGCTTGTTGTCTGTTGTTAAGATAAGATCTAAACCAATTAGTGGCTAGCTTATCACAAGAGAGAGATTCAAGAATGTTAATTAAGAGAGAGTGGTTGACCATGTCGAAAGCTTTAGAGAGATCAATGAAAAGAGCGGAAGAGAGAGTATTGTTGTTTCGATTTTTGTTGATAGTATCTACAGAGGAAAGAAGGGCAGTGGTGGTACTGTGGTGAGGTCTAAAACTATGCTGACAGTTTGCTATTATGCTGTGAAGAGAGAGATAGTGCACAGGTTGCTGATGAATACATTTTTCCATGATTTTTTGCTAGGGGTGAAAGAAGGGCAATTGGTCTAAAGTTGGAAAGGTCAAGGGAGTTACCACCTTTATGTAGTGGGATAATATAGGAGACTTTCCAGATATCAGGGATGGTTCCTTCTTGGATAGTTCTGTTTATAAGTAAGGATATAGGATATGCAATTTCTTTGGCAGCTTTCTGAAGGAAAATAGAAGGGAGCTTGTCAGCAGCAGGGGTACATGGTTTAAGTTTGTGAATGAGTCTGTAGATGAAAGAAGTAGATATAGGTTTTAGAGAGAAGTTGTAGGAGGAGTTAGCTATGTTAGTTGGAATATAAGAGTTGTTGGTGTTCATTTGTTTGGCTAGGGATTGAATAGTTTCAGAGAGAAAAGAGTTGAATGCATTAGCAGTCTGGAGAGGGGTTTCTGGGTCAGCATTTAGAGGGGAAGGAGTTTTAACAATTCCTGGGGAAAGAAGTCTATTTACTGATGACCAGAACTGTTTAGAATTGTTAATATGAGTTTCCTGAAGTTCACAGTAGAAGTTTTTCTTGTCAGAGATTATTGATTTTTTAGCCAGATTTCTAAGCTGGCGGAAATGAACTAAATCAGGGTTTTGTCTATAGCATCTCCATTTTGTCCATGCTTTGTTTCTAGTATGAATGAGTTTTTTAGTATTGTTGGTCAGCCATGGGGCTGTTTTGGTCTTTACTCTAATAGAACGTTCTGGAGCATGTGTATCAAGTATGGATAAGAAGGTAGTATTAAAGAATAATACTGCCTCCTCCAGGGGAAGTGATTTTAAGCAATTCCAATTGCATGCTCTCAGTTCAGCTTGAAAAAGGTCTATGTTAAAATGCTTGATAGAATGAATTAGCCTTGTATTTGGGAGGTTAACACATTCTGATTTTTGTCTAGTAATGTAGGTTAGGCAGTGGTCGCTGATGTCGTCTGGCATAGTACCTACTTTATACTGTTTGTTAACTTTATTTGTGAGTATCCAGTCTAATATACTCTCTTTCTTACTGGGCTTATTGACTCTTGTAGTTGAGGTAATAGTTTGGGAGAAACCATGTAGGTTAATATGAGAGGAGGGATTGTCAGCATTAATAGTGTTCCAGTCTATGTTAACATCGCCAAGAATTATGGTTTCTTGGGGGTAGGAGGTAGAAACCCAGCTTAGAAAGTCTTCTAATATTGGAATGTTATTACCTGGGGGAAGATACAAACAAATAATGTAAATGGCTTTTTTGGCATTAAGTTGGAGTTTAATAATGATGGCTTCTGTTTTGCTATTTTGGTTTGGGCATGCTGGTTGAGTAGAGATGTTAAGTTGATTTTTGAAAAGTATTGCTACTCCACCACCCTTACGTTTTAAGCGGTCATGTCTTATTATATTATAACCTTGAGGTATAATCTCTGAGTCTTTTGTGCCTGGGTTTAGCCAGGTTTCAGAGAGGCAAAGAATGTCAAAAGAGTGGATATCTAAGAGGGCATGGATGAAGGGTATTTTCTTATTTATGCTTTGGATGTTAAGGTGTCCTATGAGGAAGTTATTATTGAGGTTAGGTGAGCAGTTTTGGGGAGGAGGTGAGATAGGGCCAGGGTTGGGGTGGATGTCACCATCTTGTAGGGTAGGATTAACTAGTTTAGTTAAATAGTTGCTCTTTTGAAATGTTAGAGGTTTTGTTTTTTTGTTTGATTGTAGGAGGTAGGTAAGGTGATGTAGCCTGTGGAATTTAGATAGATGATAGCTAGGGGTGGAATTAACATTAGAGTATGATGTGAAAGTGAGTATAGTAGAAGTGTGTTTTTGTGAGGAGATATGATAGTTGTTAAGTGAAATTTCAAAGAAGGTGAGATGGTATGTTGAGAGAAGGGTGGTCATGAGTAAGACTGAGAGTAAAGGTATAGTTAGTATGTAGGGAGACATAATTTAGTAATCTGAGAAGTGAGGAGGAAAGAGGAAAGTACAAAGGAGAGAGAATGAGTGTGGTAAGCAAGAGAGGGGGTAGTAAATCTATTTAAAAAAGTTGGTAAATCAGAATTGGATTCTATAGGGAATAAAGAATGAATGACTGGAGAGGAAAGAGGATGTGTAAAGAGAGAAGTGTAAGAAAAGGAGAAAGGTAATCGAAGAATTAAGGTAATAGGGCAAAGAAAGAGAAGGGGGGAGTGGAAGGGGTGTGTTAAGGCTAGGCAACAATTTGGCGGGAAGGAGAGGAATAGGATAGGAGGGATAGGGGTGTGGCTGTAGAGCTATAAGAGTAGGACCCCTGGGGGTGGGTGGGATTTGGGGGTAGGGAGGGGAGCGGAGTGAGCCAGAGGCTGACGGAGCGGGATAGACCAAGGAGAAAAGACAAAGTATCAGTGAAAGCTAGGTAAGTCAAGGTAGGAGAAAGGTAGTCTAAGGAGGAGAGGGTAAAGAGAAAAAGTCAAAAGAAGGAAAGGGAAGGGAGTAGAAAAGGTGAGATAGGAAGAGTTAGGCAGGGATAAATACTAATATGGAGAGTATAAATGGAGGTGTGGTAACATCTAGTGGGCAAAAATGAGAAGTGCAGCAAACATGCACTGGGGCCCTGCTTTGGAAGTCGAGCTAGAGTAAAGGGAGAGGGAGCACAGGCTGAGTAGCAGTCCAGAGAGAGTGGGAGGAAGGAAGTAAAGGAGTAAGGGGGGGTTGCTGCTGGCAAGCTTAGCTGGGGGCAGAACAAAACAGCTTAGCAGGGTTTACTTGGTTATAAGTTTGACGTCTAGATATAGGTAGACATACTTTCTTGAAATCCTGAGGTAGTAGGTTGCAGAGGAAGGCAATGTCCAGAACCTTTCAAGGGTAGTAGGCAGAGAGCACCCTAGTAGAAATAGTAGAGTGAATCAACCCAGGTACAATAACACAGGGTAAATCAGAGGATAGCTAGTATAAGAGGAAAAGTAGGGAGAAAAAAAACAAAAAGATAATGTTAAAGAGAAACTGATAAAAATACAGTGTTCCTAATACAGTGCAGGTAAGACAGGTTATACAAGTATTAAACTTTACTTTAATGATTACATTTACAATCAGACAAGGCTAAGCAATTTCATTAAGGAAAATTGAGCGTTTAGGCATAGGATTTACTATAAATATAATAACATTAAGGGCTACTGCAAGCTATATAATAAACACTGATACAGAAAATGCTAGAGATAATGCAAGCATATTAGTAACATAAGCTAGGTTGAGTGTAGGGAAGCCCTAACTAAGTTGGATCCCAGCCAAGCCTGCACGTGAAAAGCCACTCAAAATTCACTCAGTGTAGATTAATAGCGAGGAGAATTCACGTGGGTCCAAACAATGTTAAACAGAATATAGAGAAAGCCCCTAGCAAGATTACAGCCAAAAGACTAATAGTAATCAAACAAATTATCAAATGATGCCAGTGAGGGAACCAGGCAAGATTAAGTAGTCATGTAACAGTCGCTACACAATAATAAACAGGGCTAGTCAAGCAAATACTAAAAACCAGACAATAGTCGAATGGGTAACTGTATTAAACTAATATATTCAAAGAAACCTAAGCAGACGCGCAGTCACTAAACTGCACTAGTATGATAAAATACAGCAAACTAGGATGATAGAACAACGCTAGTATTAAAAAGACTAACCCTACAAAATATACACGAGTAAGCTGCATTTATAAGAAAAAAAGCAATCACAATTGAAGCTAACACACTGTCGCTATGAAAGGTACACAGTACTGAGGCTAGAAACCTACTACGCAACCTTGTCGACGTTGACAGTGCATGCCGTAGAATAGAACAAAACAAAAGCAGAATATAGTACAATACAAGAACAGTTGGGCAGATTATTATGTACTTCTAAGATAAGGCATATTTAAAAAACAGTTGCTACAAGCAGGATACAAGGCAAACGCAAACCTTTGTACATAGAGAGCATTGGAAAAAATCACAGTTCAAACAGAGCAAAATGCATACGCATCTACAGGGGTATCAACAAAGCACAAGATAAAACATGAATGCCATATAGTACTTACAAAACATCTTAGACAACAAATACAAACTTACTGCAGAGTAGGAGCACACAGCCAAGCACGCTCAGCAGCAGCGAGGAGAGCTGAATCAAAGATGGTGCCCTAGGGAATTGGGAGGGAATTTAACATCTTCCAGGGGAAGTACCTAGGGAGGGGGGAGGAGTAGGGATAACAAGGAAGCAGGTGAAGACCGGAAGGGGTGTATGTAGGTGAATAGAGAAGGGGAATACTGAAACCTATGTGTGAATGGATAGGATGGTATCCGGTACAGTAGTATAGTCAGTATGGATCAAGAAGGGGATAAAAGGTTGTTATAATAGGTAGGGGAGAAATAGCGAGACAAAAAAAGTACAGTCCGAAGAGCGAATGTAGGGCCAGGTATAACCTATACATAAGAGAAGGGAAGGGAAAATAACATGTAAGATAATCTAGAAGTAGCTTAGGACTGGGAGAGAAACCATGAGCACCCAGAAAAGATAGGGGAGACAGAGCCCAGAGTAGACCAAGGAGAAAAGAAAAAGTATCAGTGAAAGCTAGGTAAGTCAAGGTAGGAGAAAGGTAGTCTAAGGAGGAGAGGGTAAAGAGAAAAAGTCAAAAGAAGGAAAGGGAAGGGAGTAGAAAATTTGAGATAGGAAGAGTTAGGCAGGGATAAATACTAATATGGAGAGTATAAATGGAGGTGTGGTGACATCTAGTGGGCAAAAATGAGAAGTGCATGTATATGTGTATATGTATGTATATGTATATATATATATATATATATATATATATATATATATATATATATAGATAGATAGATATATATATAGATATATAATATAGATATAGATATATAGATATGGAGAGAGAGGGGGAGAGAGAGAGACAGAGGGAGAGACAGAGAGGGGGTGGGACAGAGAGAGATATAGTCATATACAGACATATCTGTAGACAGTCAGATCTGTCTGTATAGGTATATGTATCTACATATATCTATATATGTATGTGTGTATTACATATATATGTATGTACATATTCTATCTATCTATATATGTCTATGTATTTCTACATCCTTCTGTATGTATACATATATGCATATTTTATATATATATATATATATATATATATATATATATATATATATATATATATATATATATATATATATACATATCTCAATATACATACGTATACATATGATAGATATATATATAAACCTTTTTATTTACACATATGTATACACACACTAATGTACTTATGAACATCCATTACTGTACAACCTACATTGTACATTGCACTACAACCTACATTGATATGTGCACATAGTTACCTTCACATACATATGTATGTACAGCCTTCAGTGACAGTTGCAGTATGTCCCCTGCCCTATGCACATCTTCATATACATAGATACAGACCAATAACACATATGGAGGGTTCACAGTATGTAGACTATTATATTATTACTTTACATTACCTGTGTTTGTTACAGCTGTTTGCGTTGGCTTTCTGATCGTTGGCCTGCTGCTGCTTCTCTTGCCAGCTTCAGTTTGCCTTGGCAGTGTCAGGTTGTGATGACAACTTGTTTGTTTTGTTGTTATATATTTTCTTTCTTTTCTTTTCTTTTCTTCTCTCTCTCTCTCTCTCTCTCTCTCTCTCTCTCTGTCTATCTCTACCTCCAGAGGGTGCAATGAAAGTATTGAATGTGTGGACTGGGAGTACAGGATGCTTTTGTAGCTATCTGCACATGCCCATGTGATGGCCTCTGCAACAGTTGTTAGCCAGCATTTACTAATTTCATGCAACCTGTTGTGTAGTGATTGCAGTTTACACTGTGATTTCAGGACAGTGCTATAAAAAGGTTTGTTAGGTAGGCGTAGCCCTTTCAGATTATCAGGGTGGGGACCATGCTGGTATGCTGAGGACACTGTTCTGTGAGTGTAACGGTTGGTATGTCTCTCATATTTCAGGCTGTGTTGTAGACACTGCAATGCATGTTGTACTGTAACCTGAGTATTCCTTCCTCCAGTTTCCTCTTCGCAGTGTGTATGTAAACTGACACCTAAGACTAGTAATACTGTGTATATGGGTGTGTGTGCTTTCCTGTGGGACTTGTGGTGTAACTGGTATATAGCAGTGGCTCTTGCAATTTGTTGCATTGGCTTCAATATTTGCCCTTTACATTCATTCCTTGTATGCCTGCTAGGTGTCTTTACTGTAATGTGTTGCTATGGCTTTCCTATTTTCCATTTACATTCACAGCTTGCAATGCTTGATATATCAGTTTGAGCAGCAATTCCCTATGTGTTTGTTGTGGTAGGGTGGTACTGCATGCAGTGTGGTCTGGCCATGGTGTGGGCCTTGACACGTAGAAGGGTATTTGATTATGCTGCTGAGCAGGCCTCAGACACTCTCAGGTGCAACTTTTATCAGCCTCATGGAATGGTACATATCAGTGGGATACACCCATGAAATTTTCTGATATTCTGCAGTTGTGACTGTGGGTTATTTTGAGCATATGTATTACTACACCATTTCTGACGTGCAAGTGGTGCATACTTTCAGTAATTCATAGTTACCATAGCATGTGTTGCAACACCTTTCTGCCTACTGTTAGTACATATCACAGGGAGTCAGTGGGGCACAGTTAACATTTGTTTTCAAACAGGGACATCCCTGTAACTCAGTCACAGTTGCTAAGTCTGGGCTCAACTATTAAACTATGGCAGTGTTTATCCTGCTCTGAGTATGTGTGTGGCTTGCAAGGTGCTACTGTGACATTATTACCTACTAGCTACCAACTAGCATGACTGTTTCTCTTCACACACTAATATTTTACAAATCCACTAGATTTGACAGTAAATATACATGACATGCTTTGTGCACTAGACTTCCTATATTCCCTTTACATTCATTCCTACTATTTCATGATATATTTCTTTCAGCACAATGTTCTTGTATAGCAGTCATGGCTTAGTGGTAAGTCATGCAGACTACTGTTTCCAAGGTCCTGGGTTTGGGACTGACAGTTGGATTTTATTTTGCTTCTGACCATCTACAGGCCTTGTCATTCAGAGTGACTAAGGCACTTTAAAGCAGTTGTAAGCAGGTTAGTGCTGGTTTGTGCGGAGCTCACGCATGTGCACTGTTGCTTAGCTTCGCGCACACACGCTTAGCTAAGCGCACACAAGCGCACACCCGCTTACAACTGCTTAAAAGTGCTTACTCTTGCGCACACCCACGCTAATTTATTTGAAAGAAAAGAAAATGGGGAGATAGGAAATTGGTGAAAAAGGGGGCACAAAGAGGGTAGGACAGTAGGACAACAAGCTCTGGATTTGCAGGAAGGATGTAGGATAGGCCCATAGCTGCCCATTTCTTTATCAGCAACAGATGTGCATATGTGTGTAATTTGGTGTGAAATTTGAAACCTTCCACCCCTGTGAGAGGGGTGAGGACAACAATATTTGTTGTACAGCCAATTGTAATTGCCAGTTTACATGCCCAGTAGACATGTCTGCAAAATGGGCAGCTGTGTATGGGGCGTAATTTTTTAGCGGGAATAGAGTGCCCTTTTTTTTTTTCCCGATGAGAGTGGAATGTCAGGTACAGGAAGTAGGTATAGTTGGGAAGGTAGGTAGGGGAGGTTAACAGACAAGACAAACAAGACGCATACAGGGGTGGTGTATGACACATGTGGGAGGAAACACAATTGACAGGGATGGATATTTGAATATCTCGAGCCCATGAGCCCAGAGATGGCAACAGTGGAACTGAGATCCCCACCCATGGGCAGTTGCCACTGTGCCTTCACTGCCCAGGATGGGGCTTGCTGGGGGCTGTGTAGGACGGGCAGCAGGCATGCTCGTGAGTTGTGTCACCCATGCCTCAAGCTGGCATAGGGGCTCAAACACAGAATGCCTGATCTCCCTACACACCACAGTCCGGACACTACGGAGGGTGAGTGGACGGTCTCTTCTGGCCACGCTTGCAGAGGGGGGACGAGCCCCATCCCCTGCAGCGCTTCCACCCAAAGGTGGCACAAGGCCACCGGAGAAGGGTCCGGCCTGGGCACTAGTGCCAGGTGCACTCGCCAGCTGAGGTGGGAGAGGTGGGTCCGCTGGAACCCGCCTTCCCTGTCATCCTATGTTTTGCATTATTTTATGACAGTTTGGGTTAGTAACAAACAATACCATTCACAATTAGTCGTAACAGCATGCATTAGTATTCCCATTAACCAAACACCCATAAATTCAAGACATTGAAAAGCAAGCATAACACATGCATGATTTGAACAACAGTACACAATCCAACAGCATGCAGGGTTGATTGATGGCAACAGGCCATCAGGTTTGGATGTATGAACAAGGCACATGCATCAATGTACATGCAAATATGTATGAACCAACCGGACAAATGTCCAGGGGAATTAATTGTGAATACACATACCGATTTCATGTGGAATGGATTATTTGTGGTTATAGGGTAGGATGAAGAAATATTTCATTAACAACTTCAAATACCTATACATATGCTGTACATTTCTACTAGCTGCAGATATATACACCCTACAGGTCTGACTACAGTTTCCTATGTGTAAACGTAACATGTTGGTGATGGGAATGTTAATGCTACATTAATATACATTGCATTTTTATTCATACACATTTATATCTGGCGCTGTTCAGCTACAGCATCCTGCTACATTTGCTTTATATGGCTCTAGACAACTGTGGATGTTTGGTATTTCATACAACCATACTATCTGCATATTGCAAAGGTACAGCAACATATCCGAATTGTGGGACAGACATTCCAGCTTCAGTACTTTATTGCACACATTTCACTCTTTGGTTGTGCCTGTCACATTCATTTAATTCTGTACTGACTGCAGTATACTTTATTCAGGAATTATTACAACTTTATTGGTGGATTCATACCTCTTTCTCACACTCTCACTTGTTTTATTTTTACAATTCAGGATGGTACTTAATTCTAGGCTTTATCATAGATTAGTACTAAGCTAACTGCCCTTGTGAGCCATTTTAAGCCTACCAGTTATCCCTTGTGAGACTCAAACCCTGCACCTTGTGTTTGTGAGGCAAACACCTTAACCATTAGGCCATCCTCCCATTAACCATTAGGCCATGTTTTACTTGGTTACAACAATCCTTTCCAACAGTCTCACTTGTGTCATGTTTCAGATTTTAAACGGGGATATATTTCACACGTGTTGTACTCAGCTTGTGTTGCTGTAATTTACAGCCTGATGCAGGTTATGTACTATTACATTACAGGTGGAACATCTTTATTTCAGACTTGTTTCATTTTTATTTTTGGAGTACAGGCTGCATCACACTTATGTAATCACACAGTATTAGCAGAATCTCTCTTACACTGTTACTTGAACTTTTTATTAATAAGGGACTACACTGCACTCTTTTGCAAGCTGTCATACTTATATTTTGTAACAGTTACAGGGAGAGAATTACTAACCTGCCTGGTGGTGCAACCACACAAGCCTATCGGCATAGGCTCGATGATTCATGGAATGGACACCTGCAGCTGTAATACAAATGAAGTAATATTGGAATACACATCTCCATAATATCAGCTAGGTTAATTTCTTGCATAAATAATTACATGTAACTTACTCAGTAGTGGGGCACTGGGCATTTACCGGGCCTCCTGGATCCAACGGTTCAGTTGGCCCTGCTTCCGTCTCTTCAGGTCTGTATGGTGGTGATGGACCTGTTCACCAGTCCTTGGTATTCCTGTGGCACTGGTGAGATCATGTGCCAACCGGTCCCATGCCTCTGCCTTGTATGCTCCCCACAGGACCTGGCCCTGCATGAGTTGGGCCTCATGATCATGGACAAGGAGCCAAACCATATATTTGGACTCCTCAATGCCCCACCTCTGTGCTCGGAAGCAACTACCCTCACCTACACCTGCCATCCTGACTGCAAATCAATTCCACAATCAGTTATGCTGTGTATTCCCACCTATGGGACTTATATATGCCATTTTTCGCACACTTATCTGTGATTGGCCATTTTGGATATGTATCAGCTTTACAAAACCTGCTTTGTCATGCTTCTCTTTCCATTCATTCCTATATATATGCTAATACTGCATTTTCAAGAGCAACTGTCATGGCCTAGTGGTTCAGTACTTTGACTATGGTGCATGGTATCCTGAGTTCGAGCCTGGCCATTGTTTTTTTTTTTTTTTTTTTATGACTGTTGACACAAGCAAGGAGGTGTGTCTGTGTAAAGGCAGTTTTGATACAGCTTGCTCAACGATGCCCGCCGGTTATCTTGTTGGCACTGTGCGCAGCTCCGCACAAACGAGTTACGCTGGTTTACGCATCATTTGGCTGTCAGCATGCATATTACGCTCAGCTCAGCTACAGGCACACAGTTTCAGCATGTTACAACACTGCTCAACCCCGGGCACTCATTTTGCACCTGTTAAACCACTGCTCACCTATAGGCAGATATACTCAGCTTGTAAGAGCGTAGCTCAGCTATAGGCACTTCTGACATTTTTTTTTTTTTATTATCTCACATTTCTTCAAAATACATGGCCCATTTCATTACATTTTACATAAAATATAATTTTATATATGTACATATATGTCAGGAAATTGTTTCGTGCTTATTTCACAAGTAATAATAATTGATGTTGTGGGGGCTCGAACCGTGACTGCCTCCTCTTCAGCTGACATCTCTACTGCTATGCTATTGCTTCTTGGCTTACATGGCATAGTTAGATCTTATATGCTTTTCCACTGACTGCTAACTGTGGCTAAGTGATGGGCACGCCCGTGCAAACGAGCACAATTACGGGCAAACATCTTTAATACTTATAAAAAAAATTATATAACATGTTCATTTTTACATTTTATGTTTATAGTTTGTGGGGGCATGTGTTGTGTTGTGTTTGTTGACATTTACGCGGACTCTCTCATGGGGGTTTACTTTCGGGACTGTTCCTCTTCTGGGGGTGTGTCCGTCTGCAGGACTCGCCCTGCGGACACGCCCCCTGCTTTCTTACACGGACCGTGTTAGCCTTGGGTGTGAGTCAGCATGCCCTCATGAATATGCATGGCATGCTGACGTTACACCGTTTAACTGCAGCCTCCGTGTAAGACTTGTAACTCCTACATGGAGGCTTCGTGAATCCTGCCTGTTATGTTAAAAAAAACATGTATAAGAATAATAAAGTAATGGAATTAGACCTATTTATGAAAGCAAGTTGTTTTGTACCACAGAATAGTGCAGTTATGGATACTTTCCTGAATGTCTGTGAAAAAGATATTTTGGAATATATACAGAATAACATAAAAATGTCCTTTAATATTACATAGGAAGAGAGACAGGCTCTTAAAGAACTAGAGGAAAACATGAGTCTAACAATCAGACCTGCTGATAAAGGGGGAGGGGTGGTCCTAATGGACAGTGATAAATATATAGAGGAAGTACTAATTTTATTATAGGATGATTCCTCATGCAAAGAAATAAATAACAGTGACCTAGAGAAGATCAAAATGAAAATGAGGCTGCACATCGAAGAAATGAAAGAAAGGGGTCAAATA
This sequence comes from Protopterus annectens, assembly GCF_019279795.1. Lineage (NCBI taxonomy): Eukaryota > Metazoa > Chordata > Ceratodontiformes > Protopteridae > Protopterus > Protopterus annectens. The sequence goes on along the minus strand of NC_056729.1, from coordinate 112,045,437 downwards.
TCAGTTGAGCTACGTATCTGCAGGTGGAGTTTCCATTGACTCCGCATTCAAATGCCTTCCTAAAATACATAAATATCCACAGAGACCACCATTGAGACCTATTGTGGCAGGGGCAGGATGGATCACTGAGCCAGCCTCTATATATGTGGAGAACCACATTAAGAAAGAGCTAGTAAAAGCACCCGCAGTTCTGAAAGATAC